>NW_026111636.1:395000-441226 GCF_024679095.1 Eriocheir sinensis
GCCTGGGGAAAGAGGTGGCAAGTCAGGTTTGCCCCTGACAAAACCCAGGCCATGGTAATATCACGTTCTCGGGAGGACGCGAGACAACTCCACGGCAGACCGAGATTCGGGAACGACACCATCCCTCTGCAGGCCAGCGTCGACATCCTGGGCGTGGAGGTGGACTCCCAGCTGCGGTTCGACCGTCACCTTGAAGAGGTGGTGCACAAAGCCTCCCAGAAGGTGAACCTCCTGCGCCGCATGAAGAACCTCCTCGATGCTGAGGGCCTGAACACCCTCTATAAGGCACAAGTCCGTCCAGTGATGGAGTATGCACCGCTCACCTGGATGGCCAGCGCCCGCTGCCACCTCAACCTGCTAGACAAGGTGCAGAGGAGGGCTGAACGCCTCATCAACGGCACCCAGCACCACCGACCGAGCCAGTGGGAGACACAGCGACAACAACATCGACGACAACAACAACAACAACACCCACAAGAGGGACGGGCAAGACCACCCACGAACCACCTGAACAGCCGTGAGCACCGTCGCCGCGTCGCTGCCCTGACGGTGCTTTACAAGGCACAAGTGGGCCTAGTGCCCCACCTGACGGACCTGAGGGCTACCTGGAGGAGGTCTGAGCGCAGCACGAGAACGGTGCTGAGCAACGCCTCCCTCCTGGAAGTGCCAATGGCCCGCTCCAGCACCCACCAACGTGCCTTCTCCATCGCAGCGGTGGTGTGGTGGAACAACCTCACTGCTGATGTAGATGTGACACAACTGTCCACTCAGCAGATGAAGGTTGCGTCCCACAGGTGACTACTCCTACACCCACCGTAAACATGTATATAATTGTATAATATAATCGGCAGAAGCTTTTAAATAGCTCCTCAACGGCCATGTACTAATGTACTGAACATGTTTAAATAAAAGAGAGAGAGAGAGAGAGAGAGAGAGAGAGAGAGAGAGAGAGAGAGAGAGAGAGAGAGAGAGAGAGAGAGAGAGAGAGAGAGAGAGAGAGAGAGAGAGAGAGAGAGAGAGAGAGACCCAACATAGTGAGGGAGAAGGTGTGGTACAGAGGAAGGACATCAGACTATTTACCAACATGCTAAACCAAATTTTATATGCAGGTCTTACAGTAGCGAAATTCATGCAGGCAAATCAACATACTACAGGAAGAGGAGAAGGGAACAGTTGGAAAGTTTGGTTTAGTGGGCAGCGCAACATCTGTGGTCATGTGCTGGAGAGGGACAGGAGGGGAAAGAATTATAGGAGAAGGGAACAGTTGGAAAGTTTGGTTTAGTGGGCAGCGCAACATCTGTGGTCATATGCCGGAGAGAGACGGAAGGGGAAGGAATTATAGGAGAAGGGAACAGACCCCAGGAGACGGGACACAACATCTGTGGTCATATGCCGGAGAGAGACAGAAGAGGAAGGAATTATAGGAGAAGGGAACAGACCCCAGGAGACGGGACACAACATCTGTGGTCATATGCCGGAGAGAGACAGAAGGGAAGGAATTATAGGAGAAGGGAACAGACCCCAGGAGACGGGACACAACATCTGTGGTCATATGCCGGAGAGAGACAGGAGGGGAAGGAATTATAGGAGAAGGGAACAGACCCCAGGAGACGGGACACAACACCTGTGGTCATATGCCGGAGAGAGACAGGAGGGGAAGGAATTATAGGAGAGGGGAACAGACTCCAGGAGACGGGACACAACATCTGTGGTCATATGCCGGAGAGGGACAGGAGGGGAAGGAATTATAGGAGGAGGGAACAGACCCCAGGAGACGGGACACAACATCTGTGGTCATATGCCGGAGAGGGACGGGAGGGGAAGGAATTATAGGAGAAGGGAACAGACCCCAGGAGACAGGACACAACATCTGTGGTCATATACCGGAGAGAGACAGAAGGGGGAGGAATTATAGGAGAAGGGAACAGACCCCAGGAGACGGGACACAACATCAGTGGTCATATGCCGGAGAGAGACAGAAGGGGAAGGATTTATAGGAAAAGGGAGCAGACCCCAGGAGACGGGACACAACCCCCGATTAATACCTGGTACCCATTCACTGCTGGGTGGCCAGGGGCGTAGGGTATCGGAAAAGCCGCCCAAATTTTTCAGCTCTGCCCAGGAATCGAACCCGGGCTCTCTCAGGAGGAGGAGTAGGAGGAAGGAAGGGAGAGGAGGAGGATGAGGAAGAGAGATAAGGAAGAGGAGGAAGGGAAAGAGATTAAACAGAAAAGAAGGAAGAAAAAATGAAAGGCATACAATTTAGAAGCACAAGCAAGCTATGACCATATTACAAGCTCTCTTGCTTAATAAATATTGCTGGAAATGACCTCAAGGGAATGGGCAAGGAAGGGAGGTTGAAGATACCCTAAACTTCACAAAACCTGACAAAAACAAAACAGTTACTATAGGTCTTGACTCAGAAATTCATATATGCTTCCTTACTAATGAGACTTTCTATACAACTAAGTGGGGTCATTCTTTGTTGATTTATACTGTAAAGTGCTGGCTATCATGTGTTTGAAGATACCCTAAACTTAACCTAACATAACCTATCAAAAGCCGAAACAGTTACTATATGGATTGACTCAAAAATTCATATATGCTTCCTTACTAATGAGACTTTCTATACAACTAGTGAGGTCATTCTTTGTTCATTTATACTGTAAAGTGCTGGCTATCATGTGTTTGAAGATACCCTAAACTTAATATAACATAACCTATCAATACCCCAAACAGTTACTATATGGATTGACTCAGAAAATTCATATATGCTCCCTTACTAATGATACTTTCTATACAAATAAGTGAGGTCATTCTTTGTTGATTTATACTGTAAAGTGCTGGCTATCACGTGTTTGAAGATACCCGGCCTAAACTTAACCTAACATAACCTATCAAAACCCCAAACAGTTACTATAGGTCTTGACTCAGAAAATTCATATATGCTTCCTTACTAATGAGACTTTCAATACAACTAAGTGAGGTCATTCTTTGTTGATTTATACTGTAAAGTGCTGGCTATCATGTGTTTGAAGATACCCTAAACTTAACCTAACATAACCTATCAAACCCCCAAACAGTGACTGAAAATTCATATATGCTTCCTTAGTAATGACACTTTCTATACAACTAAGTGAGGTCATTCTTTGTTGATTTATATTATTAGGTGCTGGTCATCATGTGTTTGAAGATACCCTAAACTTAACCTAACATAACCTATCAAAACCAAAAACAGGCCAAATTTGTGCCATGATATAAACCCCCCCAAAATAGATGATACATAATCTGATCACAAATGCTTTGATATATATTATGAAATGGTTTGTGTGAGAGATGATTTTTTCTCATTTTTCTCGCTTAGAGGGACCATTAAGAAACATGATCCCCGCTGCTGCCGGGTTAAATAAAAATAACCTAACAAAACATTACTGTATAAGGAGAGACCAAACCAAGGAAACTGACCTCTCTTTTGGCCACCTTTCACTATTGTCTTTGTGGGATCAGCGATTAGCGGGCTTTTTATTTTACACCTTTTTTGTTGCCCTTGAGGCGATTCTTTAGCTGTGAAAAAAAAAATGATGCGGTGTTGCTTTCTGGAGGTGACTGTGGCGATGGTGGTGGTGGTGCCCTGGGCCATCCTCGCCTCACTTGGTAACACTTGGTTGTGGTGAATTCTGCAAGAGAAGGAAGAGATCAAAGTTCTTGCACTACATGGGTAGGCGGTGGCTGAGTGGTAGCGTGCTGGGCCCACATTCACAGCGTGATGGACGACGAGGGTTCGAGTCCCACCGCCGAGTGGCTTAAAACTACCCACATGCTGTCCTGAAGACCACCCATCAACCCGGACTCTAGAGGAAACCAACTGTCCTAGTTAATCAAGAACGAGGTCCGGGGGGCAGCATGAGCCAAGAGAAGATGGTGCCACTATAAACACTTGCCTGCGCCATGACGGGCTGGGGCCGAACACCATCCAGGCCCCTCAAGAGAGCCTACCGGCGCTATAGGCGTAGACATGATTATAAAAAAAAAATTAAAAAAACAAAAAACAAAAATAAAATAAAAAAAGGACTTTATCCCACGGATACAGGCTCTGAGCTCCCTCAAGACCTGAAGTAACCGTGTATATAATAATACAGATATGCCCACAGTGCATCTTACAGGTTTGGAGAAATAAAAAAAAATAGATTTATTTGATTTAAATCCGTTTTTTGTTTTTTTTTATCTAATATGACTTTTTATTCAAATGATCAATTTTTTGGTATTTGTGTAATATATGATTCAAGTTTGTGAGGACATTTTTTTACGGAGAAACTTTGGCAATGTCAAATGAATTCATAGTTGTTGTTTTTTTACATGTCTACGCCTATGGCGCCGGTAGGCTTGCTTGAGGGGCCTGGATGGTGGTCGGCCCCAGCCCGCATGGCGCAGGCAAGTGTTTATAGTGGCGCCATCTTCTCTTGGCTCATGCTGCCCCTCGGAACTCGTTCTTGATTCACTTGGACGGTTTCCTCTAGAGTCCGGGTTGATGGGTGGTCTTCAGGACAGCATGTGGGTAGTTTTAAGCCACTCGGCGGTGACTGAAAAATCCCAGGTAGCGTGGATTCGAACCTGCGTCATCCATCACGCGGTGAATGTGAGCCCAGCATGCTACCACCAGCCACCGCCTACCCAAGATGAGTTGTCACGGGAAATCATGAGTATAGAACACTGAGAGTTTAGTAAGATCAGACACTTTAAAACATGCATGATGTTATGGTGTATGCGGCCTACTTTATGTTTTCACTAACTCGAGTCTCCTTGAACAAAGCCCACCACTACTCAAGCTGAGGAGGCATGTGTGGGGGGCACTCCAGTGGCTGGCACATCATCTTTACCGTGTAACTAGTGATATATATATATATATATATATATATATATATATATATATATATATATATATATATATATATATATATATATATATATATATATATATATATATAATGTTTATTTGTCACCTTTTGTTGTTGTTGTAGCTTGAACCATCTTTTTTTCTCTCAGCTGAAAATATTTACAACACTGGTATCACATGGCTGTAGACACCCGAGCCAATATAGAGGCACTGTTTTCTTTGCATCATTCTCATGAGGGGGGGCAAGACAGGCAGAGGCTCACCAACCTGAAAGGGAGACTTGCATCGTCGGCCCCGGCAGATGGAGCAGCCACGTGGAGCAGCCCAGAGTAACCGTCCTTCAAGCATTGAGGGACAATTTTTCTCATTTTCTGGTGTTTGCTGCTGGTCTGCTGGGTGACCACTGTGCTCTCCAGTGTAATTCTGCTCTTGGTCTGCTGCGGGTCAGACAGCCAGCCGTTCCCCTACGGAAGAGAACAGAGCTCATAGTACCGATCTTTGGGTGGACTGAGACCACTCACACACTACACACCGCGACAACGAGGTCACAGCTCCTTGCCTGACGTCGCGTACCTACTCACTGCTAGGTGAACAGGGGCTACACGTGAAAGAAGATAAACCCAACTTATCTTCACCCGGCCGGGGAATCGATCCCGGTCCTTATGGTTGTGAGCCAGACGCTCTAACCACTGAGCTACCGGGCGTGTGAGAATGAATGGAGCCCCAAGACAGATGGAGCAAGCCATTACTAATGTTAATGTTTAAATAAAAAAACACAAGAACAAGAAAAGTGAAAAGGAAAATTCTCATAAAAATGATAATAATATCAAGGACTTAATTAGTATTTCCTAAGAGGTCCTAATTTAATGAAGAGATTTTCTATCTCTTTTTCTATTACTCTCTCGGCCCCACACGCCCTCTGCCTGTATCTCGAAACACACGAGAAATTAATCACGGCAAGGAGAGGGTATTCCCGGCTGCCTGGGACTGAACCCGCGACCAGCGTGACAGGAGAGCCACTCCCTACCGAGTCGGCCAAAAAGCTACCCCCCTGGCTAAGTGGGTTATGGGGGGCTCGTTCATCAGGCATAGTCGCCGCACCACACTAAACCTTGTGGCACTTTGTATGGGGGTCCCAAGCTAATCTTCAAGGTCCTAAGCTTCATCTTGAAGGTCCCATGTTTGAGTCAAATCCACAGGCTTCAGTGGATCATGAACTGTGTGCAAATGTGAGTGTATGCAGTTTGGAAATGAATTGATCCTGGATTTATACATGAGGAGAGATAAATGCCTTGGTGAAATGGGCCAAGGAGGGTCTGGGCTACCACGAGGCGAAGGACAGCCAGAGGAGGAACCATGAGAGGGAGAGGAGTCAGAGTGATACAGTAGGCAATACAAACCTATCTCTTGTTTGATATACTACATTGTTTTTGATTTACGCAATGACCTCTTCAAGGACACAATACTCGCGTAAATCGAGAGTTACCTGTACTCCCTGCCACCCTCATCACTAGTGGGCTGCATCTGCTCACTCATGCACACTGATCATGATGCACATTCACATGCATCATGATCATTGATTTAGTGGATTTTTGTTTTTTATATATATATATATATATATATATATATATATATATATATATATATATATATATATATATATATATATATATATATATATATATATATATATATATATATATATATAAGAACATAACATAAGAACGCAGGAGTCTGCAAGAGGCCGGTAGGCCTGTACGAGGCAGCTCCTTTGACCCTAAGCTCCCGTGTATCTAACCCCACCTAATATCGCTGTCCATGAATTTATCTAGTCTAGTTTTGACTGTGACAATTGTATTGGCCAGCACCCCCGGACTGCTAAGCCTAGTCCACGCATCCACCACCCTGTTAGTAAACCAATTTTTGCCTATGTCCCTGTTGAATCTGAATTTATCCAGTTTAAACCCGTTACTTCGTGTCCTACCCGGTTCTCTTACCAACAAAACCTTATGAATGTCTCCCTTATTAAAGCCCTTCATCCATTTATAAACCTCGATCATGTCTCCACGCACCCTTCGCCTTTCTAGAGAATGCAAGTTTAACTGTTTGAGTCTTTCCTCGTATGGCAAGTTTCTCAACCCCTGAATCATCTTAGTCATCCTCCTCTGCACCGATTCTAACATTTTTATATCCATTCTATAGTAGGGTGACCAGAACTGAACCGCATAGTCAAGATGAGGTCTAACTAATGCTAAATATAGTTTGAGGAAGACTTGGGGCTTCTGTTGCTTACGCTCCTTGAAATAAATCCCAGTACCCTATTAGCTCGATTTCTAGCTTGAATGCATTGTGCCCTTGGACGGAGATCAGAGCTCACTAAGACCCTAAATCCTCTCGCACCCAGACCTGCTTATGAGAGTGTCATTTAAGCAATAGTTATGTGAGAGGTTGTTCCTACCTACACTCAGAATACTGCACTTCCCTACATTGAACTCCATCTGCCATTTATCCGCCCAGTCATATAATCTGTTGAGTTCACCTTGGAGAATACTAGCGTCCTGATCCGACTCAATTACTCTACCGATCTTGGTATCATCTGCAAATTTACTAACATCACTACTAATTCCTGTGTCTAAGTCATTGATATAAATAATAAACAAAAGTGGGCCTAATACCGAATCTTGTGGGACCCCACTCGTAACACATCCCCAGTCAGATCTTTTACCATTGATTTGCACTCTTTGCTTCCTATTGCTAAGCCACGCCTTGACCCAGTTCAAAACTTTACCCTCTACTCCGTGAGCCTGTAATTTAAGCAACAGTCGTTGGTGAGGAACTTTGTCAAACGCTTTACTAAAATCAAGATAGATTACATCATAATTTTCATCTCTGTCAACCGCCTCAAATACTATATTGTAGAAGGACAAGAGATTGGTGAGGCATGACCTACCTTTTGTGAACCCATGCTGCGAGTCGTGAATTAAGCTATGTTTCTCTAAATGCTCCCGAATGTTCCTGGCTATTATGGACTCCAGCATCTTCCCTATAACCGATGTTAAGCTAATTGGGCGATAGTTTGAAGCAACTGACCTGTCCCCCTTTTTAAAAATCGGCGTCACATTAGCTACTTTCCATAGGCTCGGCTCGGCACCGACATCTTAAAGATGTCGGTTAGTGGGTCACTGATTACATCACCTAACTCCTTTAATACCCTCGGAAATATCCCGTCAAGACCTGGCGACTTGTTCTTCTTAAGCTTATCTTTCTCATCCTGAACTACTTGCCTGGTAATGATTATATCCCTCAATTTATCGCCATCCCCGCCCTCGTACACCTGAACTCTTTCCGGTATAGTCGTTCGATCCTCCTGTGTGAATACTGAAAGGAAGTAGTCGTTCAACAATGTGCTCATATTTTCGTAATTTTCTACTAGCTCCCCTGTGTTTGTTTTCAGCGGTCCAATTTTCTCCCGTGTTTTTCTTCTATACATCTGAAAGAAGCCCTTAGGATTACTTTTCGCCTCATTTGCTACTTTGATCTCATAGTTCCTTTTTGCTATCCTGGTGTTTTTCTTAACTAATCTAGATAGTTCGACGTACCGGCCCCTGAGATGTGTTTCCCCATTCTTTATTTTCTGATAAATTCCATTCTTTAACCCAATCTCGTGTTTTAGTCCACGAGTCATCCACTTAGGATCATTGTTTTCTTTTCTAAGTGTTCGCTGTGGTATATGCTGTTCTTGCCCCTCTACTATTACTCTAACTAAATTATTGTAAGACATTTCTACCTGGTTCTCCTGGCTCTCCAATCCGCAGTTCTGGCCCTCATGAATCCCTAAATTATCCCAGTTTACCCCTTCAAGATGTCTTCGAAGCCCCTCGTAGTTTGCTCTTCTAAAATCTGGCACTAACACTGGGTTTGGTTCGCGGGTTACCGCCCAGTCTAAGCTAAAACGAACCGTTCTGTGATCACTATTTCCTAACTCTCCGCCCACCTCCAACTCACGTAGCAAGTTCCCATTATTGGTTAGGACTAAGTCTAATATGTTATCTCCTCTGGTAGGCTCAGTAACTACCTGCTTAAGGAAATTATCTTGTATAACTTCAAGAAAGTCCTCGGCTTCCAGGTCACCCACTAGATCTTCCCAGTCTATATTCCTATAATTAAAGTCCCCATTACGCAGACATTTCTACTCATACTCGCCCTGCCAATCTCCTGTAGTAATATACTCGTGTCCTGCCTGTTAAGGTTGGGTGGCCTGTATATAACTCCTAGAGTTAGCTTTTCTTTCCCTTTGTAAACGTCCACCCAAACTGATTCTGAATCCATGTTAGTTTTGACTGAGTTGTTAACTAAACATTTAAGTGAGTCTTTAACATATAGCGCAACTCCACCTCCCTTTCTGCCCCTTCTGTCTTTGTGAAACATCTGATAACCCGTTATTTCAAATTCTGATCTAAAATTTCTATTAGCAGTGTCTATCCATGTCTCAGTGATCGCTATTATGTCAAAATTTTCTGAACAAGCTTCACCCTTAGTAAGTCTTTCTTGTTTCTGAGGCTCCTGCTGTTAGTATAGAAGATTCTTAGCCCGTCCTCTGTTACTCCTCTAGAATTACTTCTAAGCTGCCTGGTTATATTATGAGCTAGATGTCCCCTCCCATTACTCATCCCCCCCTCGCCTATACTAAAAAATCCCTCAGGGTACCAAGTGCTTGCTCAAGGGAGTCTGAGAGAGCCTCAACACCCTTGAACGTCAAGTGTATCCCGTCACGGGCGTAGAGGGCGTCGTTGCCAAAGAAGAGGTCCCAATTGTCGACGAACAGCCACCCATTGCGCTCGCAGTGCTCAGCAAGTCTGCTGTTCACTGCTATCGCCCTGGACAGCCATCCATCGCCAACGCCCTCCTTGGCAGGACGCCACACACTACTGGTGACCCACCAGCGTCACGTATCCTGCCTAACAATTCTCTAAAACGCCTGAGAAGGTCCTCGCTTGGCACACGAGAAACGTCGTTTCCGCCACAGCTGAGAAAGACAATGGGGTTCGATCCCTCGCTTGCCTCAATCCTGTCTGATATATGGCCCACCCCTGCCCCTGGGAAACACACCCTCGTCCTGTTCTTATCCTTGGAGCAAAAATACCTGTCAACATAACGAACCTGACTATCACCAACAACAAGAACCCGACGGTCGGAAGGGGGCCAGGAGGGGTGGGTGAAGGGGAGGGAGAGCGGGAAGGTTGGGGAGGGACCTGCTGTGAAGAACGAGGAGAAATTGTGGAAGAGGTGGAAGGTGGAAAGGGGGAGGAGGAGGAGGAACAGGAAGAAAGGGAGGGTGAGGGGGGGGCGGGAGGAACGGACGAGGAGAGGGCGGAGGATGAGGGGGAAAGGGAGGTAAAGGGACAGTGTTGGAGGGAGGGACGAGCGAGGAGGCGGAGGACAAGGAGGAGAAAGAGGGGGGTGGAGGTGGAGGAGGAGAGTGGGCGGGAAGAGGGGAGAGGGGGGACGGAAGAGGAAGGCGAGGAATTTGAGGCGGAGGAGGAGGAGGGGGAGGGGGAAGAGGAGGAGGAGGAGGAAGGAGGAGTAGGTGAAAGGGAGAGTGAGGTGGGGGAGGGAGGGACGGACGAGGAGAGGGAGGAGGAAGAGGGGGAAGGGGAAGGTGAAGGACAGGTGTGGGAGGGAGGGACGAGCGAAGAGGCGGAGGACAAGGAGGAGAAAGAGGGAGAGGAGGAGGAGGAGGAGGGTGGGCGGGGAGAGGGGAGAGGGGGGACGGAAGAGGAAGGCGAGGAGGAGGAGGAGAAGGAGGAGGAAGAGGAGGAAGAAGAGGAGAAGGAGGGGTGGGAAGCGGGGAGATCGGAGATGGTCGAGGAGGAGGAGGAGGAGGATGGGAGGGGCTGCTGTGTGGGTAAAGACAATACTAGAGGGGAGGAGGACGAGGAAGAAGAGGAAGAGGAAGGGGAGGAGGAGGAGGCGGGGCTTGTTGCTGCTGCACTAACCAGTAAGTGTACCTGGGCGGCGAGAGTCGTAACCCTGTTCTCTAACTATATGATCCTCTGATCATCCTTCTGAGTCTTAACGCAGAACCTACAAACGTCCTTGGAAAGAAAGTACTGCTTGGCCATGCGAAGGCCACACCCAGAACAACGCTTGAGGGACGTCATGGTGAAGGTATGGGCGAGGCAAGACGGAAACAATTAGGCGCGTTAAGACGATAACAAAGTACGCAGCTGCGGTGAGGTCGTCAGGTCAAAAATGTGTATCTAGGAAAACAAACCAACAGCTGCTGTGAGGTCGCAGTCAGGTCAATTCCCCGGGGGAAAGGGTGTGTCTCGGGTAAAAAGGCGCGGTTATTTCTACCCACCAAGACAAAACATAGGCCAATATTAATATACTGAGAAATCACTTATGTAAAGAAGATAATAACTGTGTTCATTAACTGTGTGGATTATCTAGTGTTTTGTGTGGACTTAGAAATTAACGTAGCTTGGTGCGTCTGATTCACGTAGTCCTATTATCACAGCACAGTAAAGTATCCTAATAATAGAAGGAGAAGAAAACACAAAAACAATATAAAAAACACAAAAGCAATATAAAACCGTGTAGCACTGGGTTGGCGTGAAAGAATGTTGAATTTAGTGTAGATGTGGGAAGCTTAATACACTTGTCCTAGGAGTAACTGTGGATCACTATCTAACTAAGTAAATACTAAATCAGAACACTTAGCGGTCTGTAGTAGAAGGCAGGGTAATCCTCCTGGTTTTATATATATATATATATATATATATATATATATATATATATATATATATATATATATATATATATATATATATATATATATATATATATATATATATATATATATATATATATATATATATATATATATATATATATATATATATATATATATATATAGCCTATGCAAATCTTTCACGCCAACAGGAAAATCAATCTGGGCTTATCTTGAGGAGGTACAAGGGTTTAGACTCCCCTGATGGCATCATTGACAGCAGCAGGCCAGCACCCTCAGTCCATCTCCAGGGTATGATGTGAGAGCTTCTTACCCCCACGAGCACTCCCTGTGGGTAAATACACACTTCTCAGCCATAGGACACTGGGTGAGGTGAGGAAGAGGGTAAAGGTGGACCTGGGACTTGACGTTACCAGGCTACCAGTGAAAGCCAAATCCGTGCCAATCGCAGCGGACGGGTTAAAAACTAAGTGAAAAACTGACTCTCAGGGCAAAGTTGGAATATGAGAAACTGATTAAAAACATACAATTCATCTAAATATCCTAGTTCAGGGCTTTAGTGTTGGAGTTCATTCTCTACGAGTTATGGACCTGGAGTAGTGAGCACATCCCACATGATCTTGAACCCCTGAAGGGTGGGTGTTTTGACCACAAGGGCTCACTCAGAGGGGGGAAAATTGGGCCACAAATAGCTGTTCTTCAAGCACTCATAATCCTTGAAATAAACATCTTATGGATATACATGTAATACCATGATGTGCAGCATACAATGAACTCAATGGTGAAAGCAGCCTGATATGTGTGATGCCTGAGCGGGCCAAGCCAGACCTATTGCTGGGCTGAGCCTGGTGGACGGGACAATGTACTGGATGGGGGACTCACGCAAGCTAATTTATTATATAACACATGAAAGTTTACTTTTTAGGTGTGCATATGTTGTACATATCTTGTGCTCTGTCTGGCTGGCTATCTTGGTTAGACTCTCTCTCTCTCTCTCTCTCTCTCTCTCTCTCTCTCATATACAGGATACAGGATTTAAAAAATCTATACATTTCAAGACAACCTATTTCTCTCTTGAAAACATGTATGTGTAGAAAAACATAATTTTCAATGGGAGTGTAACATATGAAATTATTTTTTTTCTTCTAATGTTTACTAATATTCAGATAAAATAATAATGGCAGGTGTTGCTTGGTGCCACTGGGAGTCAGGAGTGCAAGCAAACATTTTGTGTAGTGTTTGTTTTCTGACTTGTGCTGCCCACCTGTGCCTGGGAGTTCCCTGCCTGGCTGGCTGTTTTTTTTTTACTGAACATGTAATCACCAGCACTAGTGTGAATATGTTTAACCCGGTAGCAGCGATGGGCCAAATTTGTGGCTTTACCGCGTACCAGCAACGGGCCAAATTTTTGCCATGACATAACCCCCCAAAATAGATGAAGCATAAACTGATCACAAATGCGTTGACATATATTATGAAATGGTTTGCGCGAGTGATGATTTTTCTCATCAATTCGCTTAGAGGGGCCATTAAGATACATGATCCCCGCTGCTACCGGGTTAAGAATAGATATGACCAGTTTGAGGCTGAACAGAAACAGAGAAGAGGCACCAGGCCCTTATGACTCTCTTGCCTCTTATACTTTCACTGGGTAAGCATCTTCACTCAGGGTCGGACTGGCCTATGTGCCCGTGTGCCAATGTACTGAGGGGAGGCGGTGGCTGAGTCGTCAAAGTAACGGCCTCGTGTTCAGGAGGACGCGAGTTCAATCCCCGCCCGGTGCCACCAAGCTGGGATTTTTCAGCCGCCCCCGAGTGGCTTAAAACTACCCACATGCTGTCCAGAAGACCACCTATCAACCCGGACTCTAGATTCTAGGATCAAAGATGAGCTCCGGGAGGGCAGCATGAGCCAATGCAAGATGGCGCCACTATAAACACTCGCCTGCGCCAGAACGGGCTGGGCCGACCATCAGGACCTACCGGAAAGAAGCCTTGGACCGACCATCAGGATCCACCGGGAAGAAGCCTACCGGCGCAATAGGCTGCAATGTAAAAAAAAAAAAAAAAAAAAAAAAAATTTTTTTATCTGGTCCCACTTCTGCCGAAGCGCTCTGCAGGACCCACGTATTTTAATTAATTAAATTTTCAATATTGATCACAACTTATATGCTAAGTTAATTGTCAATGGCACATGGGCCCCCCCAAGGTACATGTGTTGTGCGGCAACTATGCCTGATGAACGAGCCTCCCATAACCCACTTAGCCAGGAGGGTACCTCTTTGGCCGACTCGGTAAGGAGTGGCTCTCCTGTCATGTTGGTCGCGGGTTCAATCCCAGGCAGCCGGCGAATACCCACACCTTGTCTTCATTAATTTCTCGCGTTTTTCGATACACGCAGAGGACGTGTTGGGAAATAGAGGAAATATAAAAAGAAAATCGACCGGAGCATGACACATGGGCCCCTGGACTTAACCCATGCCAATGTGTATTATTTGAATATTTTGATATTTTAGCTTACATGGGCCCGGGCCCCTCCAGCCACTAGATGGCACGGCCCCCTTCAGCACCCCAGTCCGACTCTGTCTTCGCTAGGTAAGCACGTCAGCGTTGCCACGAACCCGCGCCATGAACCCTTGAAGCTCGATTGCAAGTTTACCGTTGATGAGGTTTCAGGCCCAGCGCTCCACAGGGCCACAACATTATAACAGTAATATTAGCACCTAAAGTTGTCCTCAATCCTCATATTTGTTAAGTCGTAGGATTTAGTGGATAAGTGAGTTTTCAGCGCTTTCTTGTCTTACGTAACAGTGCCACACCTCGCCTAATCGCCCTTACCGGAGCACCCGGCAGCCCACACAACCCTGATGACAATGAGTGTGGTAACTGCCCCAACAATAGCCACTTTTAAAGCGCGTTATGACCAGCGTTCCCAGATTATCGTACTCAGAGCAGCGTATTTTCTGCTTCCCCACAACTATTGCAAAAGGAAGACACCAGTAATTAACCATTTCAACGAAAACTATAAATAACTCTAACTATTGAGGTGGAGGAGACTGTTTTGAGGTCGGAAATCGGTAAATATAAGCGGCTGAGCACGACAATCTGGCAACGCTGGTTATGACAGACACCTTGACTTGATTAACTAAGATACTGGCTAACTAGTCCTAAGAGGTGGGGGACATCATACGAAGTCCTCTTAACTCCCCACTATTTATTCCTAGCTAAGCATTCCTAGATAAGACAGACACGGGGGAAGGAAGGACGGAGGGAAGAATAAAGGAGGAACCAGTGAGCGCCATGACCTCACCTGTCACTCCGCCATCACCAGCTTGGCCATCTCCACCTTTCTCTTGAGCCGCTTCTCCACCTCGGGTTTCTTGGCCGTCATGAAGTAGAAGAAGGCGTTGCGTCTCTTCTGCTTGCCCATCGCTGCCCGCCAGGAATACTCAGGAGGTGGAGGAGGAGGGAGAGCACAGCCGTACGTCTTCCCTCGATGGTGGTGGACGGAGCACTGACTCGCAACGTCGCAAGTTCACAACCAGCGTTACCATATTCTCGTACTGGGCATAACATTTTCTTCTGCTTGAGGCCCAAAACTGTCGACCCTACACTGATAACGATATACATTCACAATTAGAGTTCAGATGGTTAATTATCGATGTTTATCTGCAATTGTTATGGGTCAGAAATAGGAAAATGCGATGTTCTGAGTACGACAATATGGCAACGTGCTCGCATCGTTGCCAAAGTGTCGTACTCAGCTGCTCATTTTTCCCGATTTCAGGCAAAAAAATGTCCCACCCATAAAACTAACGATACTTTGATTTCCCAACAAAAACTCCTAATGTGTTCAGCAGATGCAAACCTTTCCCTGAGTTGTGCTATAGCAGTGTCCGAAAATGGGAGAAAAATAGCTCTTCGATAGTACTCCTATGATTGATGATTGATTGATATAGTTTATTGTTGCAAGTAAAACATCAAAGGAGAAGGGAGGACCATGCCATTTGCTGTTGGAGGGTTTGCCTTAATTATGTTTCTGATGACCACTGATTGTTCAAGGCTTCTGGCTTCCGTACCTTTCCTCAGCTTGGGCAAAAAGTTGGTTGAATTTATTTCCATCACGATAGGACTGAAATGCATCTATGCAGCTCTGTACACTTCCAAGAGCACCATCAGTTCTTGTTGTGACCCCTGCAGCTTTTCTGGCAAGGGTTTAGTGACACTTAGAACTGAGCTGAGCACTTCCAAACTCATGAGAAAACCTGGGTCACTTATTGCTTTAGATTAGGCTTGGCTGCTGATTCTTCACCTAACGTGTTCTGCAGTAATTATTCTTAATCATTATTTCATTATTTACCTACCTCATTAACTGAATTATCCGGGGCATCAGCCGAGTCAGTGGTGACTTTCTTACACCAGATAGAGTACGTACGTGAAGCGTTTTGTGGCCAAGGAGGAAATATGTAAGGAATGGAAAGGCACAAATCCCAAGCCTGCGTGAATTCCAGGAATGACACACGCTATAGAAAAAAAGTATTACATAAACAGAAAATGAAGTCTATCAATCATAATTTTCAGAAATTTGAAATTTGTGGTCAGAAAATATTATACGGATAACATGAATAGGCTACGTGAGCCTACGTCGTCAATGAATGTTTCTCAAAATAGATCACCTGCTCTTATTCAACTCAGCAGCTCCATTGTTCAGGTGCTGAACATACAATAGTCACTCAGCCACTCTACACTGTCCACTGTCAAGCACAAAACGGTCATTAAAGGTGGTAATATAGCGGCAAAGGTCGACGTCACAGGTCCCATACGCGTCTCGCGTCGCCTGCCACTCTCCCCGTCATAATACAGAATCAATTACTACATACTCACCACTGTCACCAGACAAGTTCACTTGGTGCCTCTACAGTATAATTATATAGTCCTCCAATCACTTTGACTGCACCTTACACCTAAAATCAAGTAAATTTGAGAGGCAAGAAGGAGAGAAGGCACACTTACGACTTTCGTGCTCTCTCTCTCTCTCTCTCTCTCTCTGCCAGAGCCATCCCATCTCGTATTCCTGTCACCCGCCACTTGACAGCTTGACATCGCAGCACTCTACACACAATTTTATGAGCCCATCATTTAACGCCTTACTTTTTTTTTCACTCAGAGCAAACCTTATGTCCTACCATTAACTCAAAACAAAACCAAAGGGGAAATAACTCGGTCACTCGGTGCCACTGAGCTCTCAACTACACACACACACACACACACACACACACACACATTCGTAGTCGTAATACTAATATAAATATTCCTATTATTTTCCCGTAACATTTATTTATTCATTATTATCCCGCCCCCCCCCCGTCGGCGATCACGGACCTCCATCTCTCCCTATCATCAGCCATTCTCACAACTTCTGCCACACTGAGTCTTCCATCCATGTCTTGTGGCAGGCTGTCCATAAATTTAATTCTTTGACGTCCTCTCGCTCCTCTTCCTTCCACTCTTCCAGGCAAACAGTCACTTTCTAGTCCTCTCCTTCTTAGCACATGACCCAGAAACTTTAGTTGTCGGCTTCTTATACTTTTCGTTAATTGCTTATCTACTGCTGCTCTTCGCAGAACTTCCTGGTTTGTCACACTCTCCGTCCAGGGAATTCTCAACATTCTCCTTAAAAACACATTTCCGCCGCGTCTATCTTTTTCTTTGTATTTGCTATAATTGTCCATGTTTCGCAACCATATAGTAAAGATGACCACACAAAACATTTTAATAATCTCAATCGCATCTCCATATTCATACTCAAATTATTCAACAGTTTCCTCATATTTCCGAATGCCGTCTTTGCTATACATATTCTCCTGCCTATTTCCTTCTCACTTCCTCCGTCTTCACTAATCATGCTCCCAAGGTAATTAAATTTTTATACTTGCTCAATAACCCTTTCACCAATCCGTATCCCCACTCGAAATTTGCTTTTTCTTTGTAACCACCATAACCTCTGTTTTACTGCCATTGATTTTTAGCCGTTTTCTCTCGCAACTCTCCTGTATCCTGTTCACCAGTGCTTGTAGTTTCTCCTCTGAGTCAGCCAAAAGTACAGTGTCGTCTGCATACTTTATATTGTTAACATTTCTACCTCCAATTAAAATTCCATCCATATTTTCCAATTCTTCTGTCACTCGTTGATCGTATAGAGAAAAGAAGTCTGGGGACAGGACACACCCCTGTCTGACTCTTGTAATCTGTACCCAGTCTGTCTCCTCCTATCTCCTCGTCCCTATGCTGTCAAATTCCCATCTTTGTTTTTTCATCTCTTCCGCTGGTAATCTCTGGAACAGCCTTCCCTCGCCTGTATTTCCTCCTGCCTACAACTTTAGCTCTTTGAAGAGGAGGGTATCGAGACATCTCTCCTTTCGAAGTTGACCTCTCTCCTGACCTCTCGTTATTTTCCCTCTGAATCTCAAGTTGTTGTTGTCCTTATCTTTCTCCGTTCTTGTTTTTTGTTCTTCTTTATCCGTTGTTCTTCGTATCCTTCATCTACCTTTCTTGTTGTTCCTCATCTTCTCCACCATATAGATGGTTCTTGTTTTTTTGTTTTGGTTTTTTTTTTTGCTTTTGTTTCTACTTTTTTGTTCTTTGTCCTCCATTTCCTCTTTTTTTCTTTTTCTTCTTGTTTATTTATTTTTTTTTTCATGTTCGTCTTCTGGTTGTAGCGTTATTGTTATTGTTATTGTTGTTGTTGTTGTTGTTTTTGTTGTTGTTGTTGTTGTCATTTGAGCAGGCTCTAGAGGGCTTTTTTTTCTTGAGCTTCCTCCCTTGCTATAAAAACAAACTTTGCAGACAATACGGAAAAAACGACGTAGCCGGCACCCACGTGATCAGTAAATTTCTGTGCTTAACTAGAGAGAGAGAGAGAGAGAGAGAGAGAGAGAGAGGGGGGGGGGGTAGGAATGATACATGAAACTGCTGCATAGATTTATTTTCTTGGGGCGGCTATTGTAGAACACTAAAAGGATGCTTAGGCTCGGATTATAAGACATTTCGCCGCCCAAGAACACATATTTGACAAGGCTTTCCTAGAAGTTGTGGGCATTTCCGGTTCTAGTTTTATGACCCTGGTGGTAGTTTGACCCTTCTTCTGTACCCTGAACCTAAAAAACACTCATTAGAGCCTGATTGATATCCCCTTTTGACCTTTAGAAATATCTTGATGTGAGAAGGGAAAGTGTCTTGTAATACCAGCCTTGATATCTGTTCCTCGTTTAAGTTATATCAGCTGACTTGGCTTACCAGTGATATGATTTTAAACAAAGAAACATCGTGGGCAAGAGGCAAACTGAAAGGGTTGCAGGTGTACTAATGAATTCTCCTCCCGAAATTGACCTCTCTTTCGGCCACCTCTTTTGATTCATTTTTTTAGGAGCAGCGAGAAGCGGGCTCTTTTTTTTTCATTATTGTTTCCTTTTTTGTGTGCCCTTGAGCTGTCTCCTTTGTTGTAAAGAAAATGAAATTCGTGCCCGTATAGATACATTGGAGTCGTGATTGGCGAGAAAATCCAGGAACGTTTGACTTAGATGACGGTATACTTGATAGTGAAACCGCGGCTGCTGCTGCTGGTGCCTTGATAAGCTGCGTACATCTCATTGGTCTGGGATATCAGAGGTGAAGGCACTACCTTATTGCCGCAGATAATTAAGCTGGTGTCTGACGGGTACATCTTCTCACTCCTCCCGTTCAGCAGAAGCCAGTCAGTTTCACAGTTCGTTGTCCCTAGAATCCTTGATGTAACTTCGTTGACCTTCACGCGACTTCCAGAAGGAGCCTTTGGACAAAAAAAAAAGAGAGTTGCGTTACCTTAGAGGTAGATATGGAACGGGCCTCTGATGTTTCATTGGCGACCTGCTCGAAGAAAAATGGGTGTTTGAAGGGGGGATGAGCAAGTGATAATGTTATAAATCACTGGAGTGTTGGAGGAAGCAAGCGCATGGTAGCTACGTGTGGAGGACTCAAGTATAATGTAACCTTTTATGGAGTTGGTGGTGATTGTTTTAACCCCTTGAATGCGGATTTCCTACCAGAAGACATCACCAAGCTACAGGAATGGAACAAAAACTGGCTGCTACAATTCAATGAAGAAAAATATAAGGTCCTGCATCTTGGGAGGGATATCCAGCACACCAATACCACATGGGAAACACTCCACTATCCACCACAGAGGCAGAGAAAGACCTGGGAGTGTATGTTACCAGGCTACCAGTGAAGGGATATCCAGCACACCAATACCACATAGGAAACACTCCACTATCCACCACAGAGGCAGAGAAAGACCTGGGAGTGTATGTTACCAGGCTACCAGTGAAGGGATATCCAGCATACCAATACCACATGGGAAACACTCCACTGTCCACCACTGAGGCAGAGAAAGACCTGGGAGTGTATGTTACCAGGCTACCATTGAAGGGATATCCAGCACACCAATACCACATGGGAAACACTCCACTATCCACCACAGAGGCAGAGAAAGACCTGGGAGTGTATGTTACCAGGCTACCAGTGAAGGGATATCCAGCACACCAATACCACATGGGAAACACTCCACTATCCAACACAGAGGCAGAGAAAGACCTGGGAGTGTATGTTACCAGGCTACCAGTGAAGGGATATCCAGCACACCAATAACACATGGGAAACACTCCACTATCCACCACAGAGGCAGAGAAAGACCTGGGAGTATGTGTTACCAGGCTACCAGTGAAGGGATATCCAGCACACCAATACCACATGGGAAACACTCCACTATCCACCACAGAGGCAGAGAAAGACCTGGGAGTATGTGTTACCAGGCTACCAGTGAAGGGATATCCAGCACACCAATACCACATGGGAAACACTCCACTATCCACCAAAGAGGCAGAGAAAGACCTGGGAGTATGTGTTACCAGGCTACCAGTGAAGGGACATCCAGCACACTAATACCACATGGGAAACACTCCACTATCCACCACAGAGGCAGAGAAAGACCTGGGAGTATGTGTTACCAGGCTACCAGTGAAGGCCAAATTCGTGCCCATCGCAGCGGACGGGTTAAGGTTTAATGAAAATAGATGACATGACCAAACAAATCTCTTGTCGACACCCCCGCAGGAGTGGCAGTGTTGTGGAGAGAGACACACACTAATACCTTTCTTGTGTTACATCAGTTTTTACCTGGATTCGGTATTCGCAGTATTTTTCTGCTGGAGGGGAAGTTATTGTGCCAGTCTGACCAACAGCTGCCGTGATTATCTGTGGATGGATACCATAGTGATTATGATACCAGGCTTGAGGGTGCATCAAGCAGGGATTATAAGCAGCCCTCGTATGTGCTTGTACGATGGATCGAATTCAAATACAAACTATGTTACATAATTTATCTTACTATTATTAAACACAAAAAAAAAATATATACAATGGATAGTATTATACATCTACTGTCAATATGTCCATCTGGCAAGAGTCTCAACTTAGCAAGCAGCACAGTTATATATTGCCGAAGTAGCGAGGCTCAGATAAATCCACAATGTTCCTTAAGGGGCTACCATTACACTGGGCAAATTTTCCGTGGATCTTCAGTCAAACCACGATTTCTGCTGGCGTGGTTCTCATTTGTTTCGTGTTATTGTTGATGTTTTCCTTAGGTGAAATCTACCGTAGCTTTGGAAGATCATGGACACGTCAGAAAACCACGGAAATATGAGAACCACGCCAGCGGAAATCGTGGTTTGACTGAAGATCCACGGAAAAGTTGCCCAGTGTAATAGGGTGGTATTATAAGACAGTTTCACTTCTCACATCAACTCTTTCTAAAGGTCAAAGGTGTCAGTCGGGTTCTAATGAGTGGTTCTTTAGGCTCATGCTACTGGGGAAGGGTCAAACTACCACCAGGGTCATAAAACTACTCCTGGAAATGTCCTAACTCATACGAAAGCCTTGTCAAATATGTGAACTTGCGCGACGAAATGTCTTAAAATACGGCCCATAGCCCTTTACCTGGTGACAACTTAGCAAGCAGCACAGTTGTGCAATGCCGGAGAAGCTCAGATAAATCCACAACGTTCCTTACCTGGTGACAACTCGTGGTTGCAGGCGTGAAGGAGATGTTGTAGCCCTGATAGGTCATCGTGGGGTCGGTGAAGAATCTCGCGTTGAAATTGAAAGATGGCGATGTAAAGACTTTCCCTGATTGAGATCCACACAACCTGGTGATTAAATTAAGAACAAGGTTATAGCTTTTTTTTTTTTACGTCTACGCCTATAGCGCCGGTAGGCTCGCTTGAGGGGCGTGGATGGTGTTCGGCCCCAGCCCATAATGGCGCAGGCAAGTGTTTATAGTGGCGCCATCTTCTCTTGGCTCATGCTGCCCCCTGGAACTCCTTCTTGATTCACTTGGACGGTTTCCTCTAGAGTCCGGGTTGATGGGTGGTCTTCAGGACAGCATGTGGGTAGTTTTAAGCCACTCGGCGGTGACTGAAAAATCCCAGGTGATAGCGTGGGGATTCGAACTCGCGTCGTCCATCACGTGGTGAATGTGGGCCCAGCACGTTACCACTCAGCCACCGCCTACCCACCGTCGTCTGTAGTGGCATCGTCAACGTTACCAGATTGTCGTACTTGGCGTATTGTTTTTGCCGATTTCTGACCAAAAACTATCGTACCCACAAAGATAACGATATGCATTTATAATTATCGTTAAAAGCGGTAATTATTGTTGCTCTTTTTTTTTTTGCAATATTTATGGGGGTGGGTTTCATCAAAGTTCCCAAGTCCTTGGAAGTGTGCTCAAGGAGTCCCAGGTGTGCGAGAAACATTGGGCAGGTATCACGAAAGCTCCCAAGCCAGGCAACAGGACTGAGAGGAGCCGTGCGGTCACAGCGGAGCTGAAAGTGGCGTTGACTCTGCGATACCTCGCCACCGGGAAAATGCAGCAGTGCAGCGCAGATGACTTTGGAGTTTCCCGGGCCACAGTCAGCAGAATCATCACCCAGACCGTGGATGCTCCTCTCGTGACATAAGAGAATATGAGGCAGTTCATGGGCTTCCCTTTAAACCGGGGGGCGTAGCAGAGAATGAAGGCGGAGTTTGCCGAAATTGCTGGTTTTCTCGGTGTGGTGGGTGCTGTTGATGGCACCCACGTAAGAATAGTGGCCCCACATGAGCACGAAGAAGTGAACGTCAACCGCAAGAACTACCACAGCATCAATGTGCAAGTGTTATTTGATGCACAGTACAAGCTGCGGGCCATGGTGGCGAGGTGGCCAGGGTCTACTCACGACTCACTAAATGTTTGTTTACACCGTGGTGCCGTTGAAGATGCAGACGGAACAAAAATACGTGAACATATTCCTTACAATGAAGATACTATCGCTGTATTTCAACTAAATATCAATTGTTTATATTTATAATTCCATAATTATACATAAGAAGTGTAATTTCGGTTAATTGAAGACATATTAGACGTCAAAGCGACGCGGATGATTGGCAACGATGGTTTCTCCCAAGACCGCCCCCAATCCAACTTGGAAGTGCTTGTGGCGCGGTGATGAAACGCCCAAGAAATTCTCCCAACTGCGCGTGGCGTCACCACGTCTGGGAGACCACTATGATGAAACCCACCCCAGAAACAGGAAAATACAATGTTATGCGTACGGTAATCTGGTAACGTTGGGCATCGTTCCCATCTCTCGTTGTCAACCAAACATGTGAATTAAGTATAGAAACCCACTCCGCTCTTCCTCCTTAATATAAGAACATAAGAACGTAGGAGTCTGCAAGAGGTCGGTAGGCCTGTACGAGGCAGCTCCTTTGAACCTAAGCTCCCGTGTATCTAACCCCACCTAATATCGCTGTCCATGAATTTATCTAATCTATTTTTGAATGTGACAATTGTATTGGCACTCACCACATGACTGCTAAGCCTATTCCACTCATACACCACCCTGTTAGTAAACCAATTTTTGCCTATGTCCCTGTTGAATCTGAATTTATCCAGTTTAAACCCATTACTTCGTGTCCTACCCGGTTCTCTTACCAACAAAACCTTATGAATATCCCCCTTATTAAAGCCCTTCATCCATTTATAAACCTCGCCATAACACCATAACTCTCCGTGACGAGGGACAAAACGCCCAACCATTCCACCCACCCCAGTCATTAACACTAATGCAACAACTACCCATTAAACAAGCGGACCATCCCTTGACACCTACCCTTACCTGCCGCTGTATAAGGGGGGAGCTTCGTGGTGCAGTGGTTAGCACACTCGGCTCACAATCGAGAGAGCCCGGGTTCGATTCCCGGGCGGAGTGGAAAAATTGGGGCGGTTTTTCCGATATCCTACACCCCTGTCCACCCAGCAGTGAATGGATACCAGGTATTAATCGGGGGTTGTGTCCCGTCTCCTGGGGTCTGTTCCCTTCTCCTATAATCCTTCCCCCTCCTGTCTCTCTCCGACATATGCCCACAGATGTTGCCTTCTCCTATAATTCCTTCCCTCTCCTGTCTCTCTCCGGCTCATGACCACAGATGTTGCATTCTCCTATAATTCCTTCCCCCTCCTGTCTCTCTCCGGCATATGACCACAGATGTTGCCTTCTCCTATAATTCCTTCCCCCTCCTGTCTCTCTCCGGCATATGACCACAGATGTTGCCTTCTCCTATAATTCCTTCCCCCTCCTGTCCCTCTCCGGCATATGACCACAGATGTTGCGCCGACTAAACGAAACTTTCCAACTTTTCCGCTGTATAAGGCATCACCTGTTACTCTATGTCTTAAGCATGCACACTCACACCTTTAGTCACTCAAGCAACAAACCACACACGCTACTCACGTTGTCGTTCGATTGTACAAGAATGTTAACTCGACGCCATCCACACATCTTCTCAGCGCTCCCTGCAGCGTGAACCTTTCCAGTTTCAGCGTCAACATGGATGTCGTCTGAACAAGCAAAGGAACACTTCTATAAGCCCTGACCTGTTTGCCTGTATGCGGGTTTGCTACACAAATAACGGAGCAGTTTATTCTTTTCATAAACCCTGAACTCTTGGGCGCACCTTTTATCACTCCACTACTACGTCGAGTGGAATTATTATCGTGGACACTGTAATACTGCCTGAGTCTGATTGTTAGTGGCGTGTTTCGAGGATATATAACTATAGCTGTGTGTGTGTGTGTGTGTGTGTGTGTGTGTGTGCTTACAGCAAAGGAGACAGCACAAGGGCACACAAAAAAGGAAACAATAAAAAGAAAAATAGCCCGCTACTCGCTGCTCCTGTAGAGAATCCAAAGAGGTGGCCGAAAGAGCAGTCAATTACGTGAGAAGAGGTGTCCTGATACCTTCTTCTTGAGTGTGTGTGTGTGTGTGTGTGTGTGTGTGTGTGTGTGTGTGTGTGTGTGTGTGTGTGTGTGTGTGTGTGTGTGTGTAAAATACACTTTCTTACTTGAAAGTCTTTTTTTTTTTTTACGTGTACGCCTATAGCGCCGGTAGGCTCTCTTGAAGGGACTGGATTGCAGTCGACCCCAGCCTGTCATGGCGCAGGCAAGTGTTTATAGTGGCACCATCTTCTCAGCTTCCAGGAAATGCGAGAGATATATAGTGTATGCCCTGACTACTTAGATGTACTCAGCGTCAAGGCGTTTTATAACAGTAATTCTTGATTTGAACAATAAAACGGAAACGCAAGCAAATAGGAATGGCAGACAGAACAATGACCTTAGGCAGTGCACTAACTCGGCTTTCTTCTCCTCTGGTATAGAATATCATGTCTCGTAATATCATGGACGCTTTGTGACGCTGGAATGAGCTATTACTTACCTCACCCACCACGGCCAGAAAAGTAAGGCACATACCGAAAATCCTCGCAGTGCGCAGTTAAAGTTATTCGGGTAGTTGGTGATCCCGAAGCCGGGGGAGGACCAGTAGAACACTCCGTTGAATGCCTGAGTTAAACATCTTGGTGGTTTAGGGCTGGTGGTGGTGGTGGTGGTCGGTTTAGTAGTGGTGGTTATTGCTCTGGGGGTGGCAGTGGTGGGTTTTGTAGTGGTGGTTCTGGTGGTGGGTTTTGTAGTGGTGGTTCTGGTGGTGGGTTTTGTAGTGGTGGTTCTGGTGGTGGGTTTTGTAGTGGTGGTTCTGGTGGTGGGTTTTGTAGTGGTGGTTCTGGTGGTGGGTTTTGTAGTGGTGGTTCTGGTGGTCGGTTTTGTAGTGGTGGTTGTTGCTGTGGTGGTGGTGCTGGTGGTCGGTTTTGTAGTGGTGGTTGTTGCTGTGGGGGTGGTGGTGGTGGGTTTTGTAGTGGTGGTTCTGGTGGTGGTGGTGGTGGGTTTTGTAGTGGTGGTTGTTGCTGTGGGGGTGGTGGTGGTGGTGGGTTTTTTAGTGGTGGTTGTTGCTGTGGTGGTGGTGCTGGTGGGGGTTTCTGTAGTGGTGGTTCTGAAGAAATACAAAAAATAAAGGAATCATTAGGACATAAAATATTTGCGATCTACGAATAAATTGGGAGCAGCGAGTAACGGGATTTTTTTTATTATTGTTTCCTTATTTTGTGCCCTTGAGCTGTCTCCTTTGTTGTAAAAAAAAACACAGGCTGATGAAGGTACAATGCAAAAATGTGGTTCTACTCTTCACTGGTCCTGAGACTCTCCCATCCCTCTTTTTTGTCACTTACGTGCATCCCGGTTGCGGCACAAAGGTGAGTTGGGCAGACCATCCCTTGCGAAGATTATTACTTATCGCCCTGAAGTATAAAATCATCTCTTGACCGGTTCCGGTGAAGGTCTGGCCTGCAGTGATGTCCGTGCCACAATACCTGCCGAGGATTGGAAGATCTTGAGTGGTCACGGTCACCATCGTCCAAGTTTAGTGGCACAAAGGAATATCACAAACTAAACTTGTTACGTAATAATTATAAGTGAATACGCCTTGTAAGAGTAACAGTGGCAGCCTTGCTTGCCGTCACGGGGCAGGTAGGCGGTGGCTGAGTGGTAGCGTGCTGGGCCCACATTCACCGCGTGAAGGACGACGAGGGCTCGAGTCCCCACGCTACCACCTGGGATTTTTCAGTCACCGCCGAGTGGCTTAAAACTACCCACATTCTGTCCTGAAGACCACCCATCAACCCGGACTCTAGAGGAAACCGTCCAAGTGAATCAAGAACGAGTTCCGGGGGGCAGCATGAGCCAAGAGAAGATGGCGCCACTATAAAAATTTGCCCTGCGCCATGACGAGCTGGGGCCGACTTCCATCCAGGCCCCTCAAGAGAGCCTACCGGCGCTACAGGCGTACACGTAAAAAAAAAAGAAAAAAAAAAATCCAGAGCGAGCAGGGTCTTTGTATACTCACACTGCACCGTTGTACAAGTTGTCGGTTCTGATCTCCAGACCATCAAAGTAGCAGCACGTCGCTGTAGTCGAGCCGCAGTAGGGATTCTTTCCGTACAGGTAAAAGTCTGAGAAGGTCACTCGGGGCACGTGGCATGCAGGAGCTACAATCCACTTGACGCACTGGACTGCCGGGGCAGGGAGAACGGAACAGAGGGTGAACAGACAACACCACACAAAGGGAGCCCGCCCACCCACACTGTGTCTGGCTTCTGTACAAGACACACACACACACAAACGTTGTAGTGCGAGAATGGAATAAGCTCCCACCTTCAGTGGTTCAGTGTAACACGATTGACTCCTTTAAAAACAAGCTCGACCGTCACTTCCTTCAACTTAATATCAACTAGAAATGAAATGTAACGCTTAGGAGCCATCTGACTAATGTAGAAGCACTTAGGTTTAGGGACAGGCCACCTAGTCTGGACCATGGGGTCTGTGTGGTCTGATTTTCTATGTAAATCTATGTAAATCTTTCACTCACTGTTTGGGTAGTTGCTTGGATAGCCCGGCGAGGTGAGGAGGCCTTTCTGAGTTACTTTCTCAGTGCAGGGATTCGTCAACTTGTCTGTGGAAGACGAGGTTTGGTGTCATCAGTTATGCCGGAACAGCCGGATTTTGCATAATCCACTAGAAAAAGAACGATTATATAGTCACTGGATCATTCCAAGTTTTCAAAAAGGTTCGCTGAGCTATAGATATTATTTAATGAGGAATTCTTGGACTACACTGTAATTGAAGGTTGAACTGTTATCCTCTTTTATCCCAAGAGCAAAGCTATCGTAAGGTGCTTCCTCACTGCAGAGGAACAAAGAGAACAAGTATTCTGAGAGCTCCAGAGACAAGGTGTGCAAAGGGGCGGCCAATCACCGTAGTAGTCTCCTGTCACTGTCTGACAGTTGGCCCCTGAGGTGCCCGAGGGACACACACAAGCGCAGCCTTTTCCATAAAACCCGCCGTTCTGGCAGGGGTCGGCGTTCACTCCGCAAGCAGCAAGCCACTTATCTATAAAAGATGAAAATTGTTGATCATTTTAGTTGGTGTCGACGGTCAAATTATGTAATACTAGTACCTTACCATATGCATACATGTTTGTTTCCTATCGCGATGGGATTTTTTCATCATCCAATTCAAAGTGCATGGTAAGTGCATGGATACTTTGCGGATGGAAACGGCTCGAAAAAGTAATGGTGGTTGAAGCCTGGCGAGTGTTAAAATAGGAGCGATATAAACATTATTTGTAAAAAAGATAAATTCCTACAATAAGTCCGAGTAAGCAAACGTGCTCATTTTTCAGTATAGGAAGGAGTTCAAGTCACAGACAGGAGGAAATACAGACCAAAGAAGGCTGTTCCAGACATTATCAAAGAGAGGGACGAAGGAATGAAAATGCTGGTTAACACTTGCATAAGGGATTTGGCTCGGATAGGGGTGAGCAAGAGTTCAAAGTCGTGTGAGGCCGCGGAGGGGAGGAGGCATGCAGTTATAGTATGTTCAGAGCATGAAGTCGGTTCAGGGTGGAGCTGGTATCGTCGTTTACCTCTAGCCATCCTGCCAAATCAACCTTCGTACATGCGTCTGTCTCTTATTTCCCATCCCTGTGCTATTTGTGATATTTTATATATTCTGTATATAGTAAAGGAAGCAACATAGTACAATGAGTGTCGATGTTTAGGATTATAACAACGATTTGTATAAATTCTATGACATGTGGCAACGATTTTTTCCCATGTTGCCACGTTTTGGTGGTGGTGGTGGTGGTAGTGGTGGTGGTGGTGGTGGTCGGCGTGTCCCCTTAGGTCCCTCCCCCGGGTCGAGAGGGAGAGAGAGAGATAAACAGGTGGGTTGTGGGTGGGTAGGTAGGGAGACGGTGCTAATCTGATAATTGGCTGTCGAACTGGCAGCGCCGCACTCATGGGAATTCAGGAATCTGCCACACCTTGAACCGTCTTCATGCTCTGAACAGACATTTTTTTTTATAGCATGCCTCCTCCCCTCGCAGTCAGGATGAAAATATCGGTAGGAAACAGAGAGGCAACACTTCTGCGGAATGTAAATGATTGGAGACCAGGGGCGTATTTAGGACCTTGAAACATTGGGGCTATTGGGCGTATTTTAAAACATTTCGTCGCCCAAGCTCACATATTTGACATGGCTTTCGTAGGAGCTGTAGGCCTTTCCAGGGGTAGTTTTATGACCCTGGTGGTAGTTTGACCCTTCTGTGCCATGAACATTAAAAAACACATGAAAACCAGATTGATCCCCTCTTTGACCTTTAGAAATAGTTGATGTGAGAAGCGATGGTGTCTTAACCTAGCTCAAAATGCTGGGTGGTTGGAGCGCGAGAAGCGCGGAGTTTTTAGGGTAATTCTGAGGCCTCTCTGACAAACATTAGGGTCAATTTGTGTTATTGTATTTAGCAGTAACACAGAAAATATGGCAAGTGTGTCATAACAAGATTTTCAAGGTAATGATCAAATTATGGTAAAGCATAACCACATTTAAGTGGTTAAGACTGATGTATCATACATATAAACCTCAAATTAAAATTTATTCTTTCAGATACGTTTACTGCAGAGAACAGGGCACTAAAAACTGATGAAAAGCAATTGGCCGTGTTTACAATATACCATAGAAAAATAACGAACATTAAGTGAGCATCAAGTATTTAGTAATCAGAAACTACCATTTTTCACAAATTCATATAGTATTTTATTAAATTTATTCTGTTACCAAGGAGATTGAAAACTACAACTCAGCACTCTTACACTTAACTCTCTTGTTTTTTTGCCTGGAAAAAAAAATTGTACGTGGAAATTAGAACTCCAACACGTTCAATATAACACCCCTTTTTTTATCAATAGGAAGATTAAGCAATTCATTTTGTAAATTATAGTAATATTAATGGCAGCCACAACTTAAGGGAAGAACAGTGACCGTATACCACAGCATAGCTAGATCTGGGTAAGGGAAACTAGATTAAAAAAATACTGTACATGTGCCGTGACTTACTTACATTAGTTTCATTGTTTGTGCCTTCCACTGACACGCCTTTCTTTATAATAGGAGGGATATAGTTAATGAGGAAAAAAAGCATAGACGTAAATATTAATGTAAAGAACAGTAACATGAATAAAAAAAAAAAATAAATATAAAAAAAAAAAAAACAGCTTATTATTACTTACTACGTTGATCTTTTTAAACCCGGTAGCAGCGACAGGCCAAATTTGTGGCTCTACCGTGCACCAGCGACGGGCCACATTTTTGCCATGATATAAACCCCCAAAAATAGATGATGCATAAACAAATGCGTTGATATATATTATGAAATGCTTTGCGTGAGTGTTGATCTTTTCTCATTTTTCTCGCTTAGAGGGAAGAAGGGCCTTTAGGAAACACGATCCCCGCAGCTACCAGGTTAAGGGGCTATCACACTGGGCAAATTTTCCGTGGATCTTCAGTCAAACCACGATTTCCGCTGGCGTGGGAGGCGGTGGCTGAATGGATAGCGAGACGGCCCCGCGTTCAGGAGGACGCGAGTTCAATCCCCGACCGGTGCCACCAAGCTGGGATTTTTCAGCCCGCCCGCGTGGCTTAATTAATACTGCCCACCCACAGAGAAGACCCCCCCTCAACCTAGATTCAAGGATTAGAGATCAATGATTAAAGATGAGTCAGGAGGAGCAAATGCAGCCAATGCAAGACACTCACCGCGCCCGCCAGAACGGGCTGGCTGACCACCATCAGTGACACCAGGGCCCACGACCGAAGCCGCCCACACGATCCACCGGGAAGCAGCCCGCCGCACGCCGGCAATAATTCCGTGGTTTTCTGACGTGTCCACGATCTTCCAATGCTACGGTAGATTTCACCGAAGGACGACGGTATTACTCACCATCATCATCATCAGCAATAACAAGAAACAAATGAGAACCACGCCAGCGGGAAATCGTGGTTTGACTGAAGATCGACGGAAAATTTGCCCAGTGTAATAGTAACCCCTTAATTACTCATATAGCATACTCACTGATGCAGCCGTACATGGTGTTGGCCAGTAGTTTGTCCCTGTGAGAGAGTCCCGTGCGCTGGCCGATGAGCTCCTGCGCCAAGGGATATAGGGTGGCGATGGTCGACTTGCCGTTGTTGGTGAAGCCCTGAAAAATGTGTCAAGGGGAGAGTTTGCTGCGGGGAGTTAAGGGCCAGTTCGACAGTCCAACACTCTGAGCCGATTTCACAGACCAACACAGTGTCTTCGTAACAGCCCGAACCAAACAATAGAATCCCATACAATCCAAAATAGTGAGGTCTTCGATGCCACACTAAATACACAAGACTTTTCCTGTATAGTTTCATAAAATTTGTGAACTTAAATATAAACACCAGACACTATACAAGGAAATTTCGAAGGCTCTGGTATTGGTTTGGGAGCTTACGAACCCATCATGGGGAACTGTGAAACTGGCCCTCTGTCATTGTAAGCGCCCAAACCAAACCATATCCACTACAATGATCCGCTATTTCTACTCATTACATGATATACTAATAAAGAGATTTCCTGTGTAGTTTCCTAAAATTCCCTCCACCTTTTTATATCAACTAGAGCTACAAGGAATTTTCGTCGTATTTTGTGTTTGGTTGGGGAAAAGGAAAGTTTGGTTTAGTCGGCGCAACATCTGTGGTCATATGCCGGATAGAGACAGGAGGGGGAAGGAATTATAGAAGGGAACAGACCCCAGGAGACGGGACACAACCCCCGATTAATACCTGGTACCCATTCACTGCTGGGTGGACAGGGGCGTAGGGTATCAGAAAAGCCGCCCAAATTTTTCCACTCCGCCCGGGAATCGAACCCGGGCTCTCTCGATTGTGAGCCGAGTGTGCTAACCACTGCACCACGAAGCCCCCGTTTGGTAGGGGAGCTCACAAACTTGCTGTATTGGACTGTAAAACTGGCCCAAAGACAACGAGACGTTTTACAATAAGGGAGCGTATAGTCATCATGATAAGAAGGAAACCATACTCATGCAAAGTCCCTCACTGTAGAACCGTAGTGCATGTCGGATGAGTAGTCGTATGGTATGCCGTAGGTGTTGACCACTGACGTGCTGTACTTATTGAAGTTGCTTTCCTTGCCAGTTTGGATGTTGCCATAATTGATGACCACATAGCCGTCACGGTCGGGGCGACTCTGCTCGTGCACGAACCCAATGGCGTGGCCGATCTCATGGGCGACAATGCCGAGCTGACCCGCGTCGAGGAGAACGATGTTATTAAGACTTTGTCAAGCCTCTGGCAGCTAAATAACTACACACACACACACACACACACACACACACACACACACACACACACACACACACACACATAATAACTACCATTATTTTTGTTATTGTTATTCATCATTATCTCATCTCTTATTATTACTATTTATTGTTTAGTTATCAATGGTAATATTTTTGTGGTGCTGTCATCTTCTGTGCAAACAGCTGCGACTCCTGAATTTCATTTACTTTCGTATGGTTTCTTAATAGAGGAAGGTTTCTAGGAGAAGACTTCATGGGAATGTTTAATGCAAGGAATCAGTAGAGGCATGGAACGACAGTTAAACCAAGTGGCATAAGTTTTAAATGTTGAGGGATCAGAGTATGTCATGGGAGCAGAACCAGTGTAGAGTGAGCGGTGTTGGGGAGTGCAGTATAGTAACTATATAATTTATTGTGTTACGACATAATATTACCATAGTATACTTACTTCTTTGCAGCCACTTCCAATGGAAATGTCTTGTCCATTCTGGGCCAGCATGCCGACATACGACCAGCATCCGGACCCTTCAAAAAACCTGACGTGCCGTTGAGCGAGGTTGGACGTGAGCTGGAATTTGATGCAGGTGTTTTGCTCCCAGTGAGCAATCGCTGCATTTATGGCAGCCACGGTGACGGCTGAGTCCGAGGTGAAAACAGAAAACAAACATTTTTTTATAGTATAAAGACAGAGACTGGCTGTGTTACTGAACTATCGTATACAATCGAGATTTATAATTCAGGTTCTTTTGAGTATGTTAACACATCTCGATAGTAGGCCAAATGCTCTATAGGGTCGTATTACAAGACATTTCGCCTCCCAAAAAACACATATTTGACAAGGCTTTCGTAAGAGTTGTGGGCATTTCCAGGAGTAGTTTTATGACCCTGGTGGTAGTTTGACCCTTCTTCTGTATCGTGAACCTCAAGAAACACTCATTAAAACCCGACTGACCCACTCTTTGGCCTTTAGAAATAGATGATGTGAGAAGCGAAAGTGTCTTGTAATACCGACCATCCTGTACGCTCGTCATTGTCTGCTTGTGAATGGAAACATAATTTTTACATACAGTCGGTAGTGTCGAGGTAGTAGGGCACGGTGGGAAAGCCGCCCTGTTGAGGCCAGCGCGCTGAGAGGTCTGCAATGGCCTTCCTCTCCCTGACCGCTCGCCACTGGCTCTCCGTCAAGACCATGTCTCCTTCAAAGACTTGGTGGCCGTTCACAACACTAGGATTGGTTTCCATGAAGTCTCGTGTCTTAATGAAAAAAACAGAGGAAAGAATAAAAGAATATTCGGAATAGCTGACAGGAAGACAAGAGTGATGAAACTATGTATTGCGGAGTACTTACGTATTCATTGTAATTTTATTCAGACTCACCAGATCACTCATTTCTGCCTTGTCATCCGGTCCCTCGTGGCCTTTGTCATCACTCCCCTATAGAGAGAAAAAATATATTTACATTAGTGCAATATAAAGGTGAAGTAAAAGCTGGGTGCATCCACTATAGCTGAGCGTGGCTGCGGTGCTCAACTCCATCGCTTCCTTTGAGCCTGTGGTGGGAAGCTAAGTCTATATACACCAAGTCAAGTCATACGCAGGTTTGTGGGAGGAGACACGGCCGAGGCGTGGTTTATGCGTGACACTGCTTGGAGCCAAACTATAAGAGAATTATAGAGAATGTAGAAACAGGGATTTAGAGAAAACGAGGAAAGGCGGACTAGTTTAAATCAATCACTTCAACATGCCCTCCCTCACACCCCACACCGCCGTTTGTAGGCATTGAAATTACAGTCACGCAATAGCACAATAAAAAGACATATTTTTTCGTCAGTGGCTTGCCTGAACGCGCTGTGAAAGAAGGCGAGAATGCACATCCAGAGTGCACACACGGCCCCAACTTTAGTCACCACTGAACTGGCGGGTATTTTTTTTTTTTGGCTCCAAGTAACGTCATCCCAATGCTCCGCCCCAAAACCGCCTCCTGCGCGTACCGGTCGCAGTTTTGAAGTAGAGTGACTTGACTTGGTATATATAGACTTAGGTAGGAAGAACTCATTACCGGGGACACGGGCCAGTATGAAGCCCGGTATTGCCACAGTTTATGTTCACCAGGTGTGCCCAGGTAATCATTTCTCGATCAGCCCGAAAAGAAGGATGAACAGCTGGGTGGAAAAAGTTGGAAAGTTTCGTTTAGTCGGCGCAACATCTGTGGTCATATGCCGGAGAGAGACAGGAGGGGGAAGGAATCATAGGAGAAGGGAACAGATCCCAGGAGACGGGACACAGCCCCCAATTAATACCTGGTACCCATTGACTGCTGGGTGGACAGGGGCGTAGGGTATCGGAAAAGCCGCCCAAATTTTTCCACTCCGCCCGGGAATCGAACCCGGGCTCTCTCGGTTGTGAGCCGAGTGTGCTAACCTCTGCACCACGAAGCCCCCAACAGCTGGGTGGGATGAACGCGTTCTGTCCGGGCTGGGGTACGAACCCGGCTCCGCAGATTCATAGCTAAGCACGCTAACCACTGCACCTGTAAGTGGAGTTCAGAGAAATAAGTAGGTGAGGTTATCCAGTGCCACACAAAGGTTATATGTGCACATTAGGTTTCTCCTTTGCCTTATCTGCTGCTTAGAGTGATCCCTGGTGGATAACCCACTGCAGGGCCTGAGGCTTCTCCGCGACAGTAGGAATTTGATTTGTCTGATTATTATTATTTTTTTTTTACATCTTGGTCTATAGCGCCGGTAGGCTTTCTTGAGGGGTCTGGTGGTCGGCCCCAGCCCATGGACGCAGGCAAGTGTTCATAGTAGCGTCAACTGATCTTGGTTCATGCTGACCCCCGGAGCTCATTTTTTATTTCCCTTGAAAGTTGTAAAGTTTGGTTTAGTCGGCGCAACATCTGTTGTCATATGCCGGAGAGAGACAGAAGGGGAAGGAATTATAGGAGAAGGGAACAGATCCTAGGAGACGGGACACAACCCCCGATTAATACCTGGTACCCATTCACTGCTGGGTGGACAGGGACATAGGGTATCAGAAAAGCCGCCCAATTTTTTCCACTCCGCCCGGGAATCGAACCCGGGCTCTCTCGGTTGTGAGCTGAATGTGCTAACCACTGCACCACGAAGCCCCTATTATTTCCCTTGAACAGTTCCTCTAGAGTCAGGGTTGATGGGTGGTCTTCAGGACAGCATGTGGGTAGTCTTAGGCCACTCGGCGGTGACTGGAAGATCCCAGGTGGTAGCGGCGGATTCGAAGCGACATCATCCAGGACGCGGCGAATGCGGGACCGGCACTCTAACCACTCAGCCACCGCCTCCCCCCCTTTGTGCTGTTTGTGATTCGTATATGAATGATATATAACTAAGAGTAAGCTGATAGGACGGTTATTTCTTATGTTAGATCTTTCCTTACTTTCAAAGCGCTTCGACGGTCTAGGGGTTAGCACGCTTATTTTTTTTTTCTACGTCGCGGCCTATTGCGCCGGTAGGCCTCTTCCCGGTAGGCCCTGATGGTCAACCCAGCCCGTTCTGGCGCAGGCGAGTGTTTATAGTGGCGCCATCTTGCATTGGCTCATGCTGCCCTCCCGGAGCTCATCTTTAATCCTAGAATCTAGAGTCCGGGTTGATAGGTGGTCTTCTGGACAGCATGTGGGTAGTTTTAAGCCACTCGGCGGCGGCTGAAAAATCCCAGCTTGGTGGCACCGGGAGGGGATTGAACTCGCGTCCTCCTGAACGCGGCGCCGTCACTCTGTCGACTCAGCCACCGCCTCCCCATGAATCTGCGTACCCGGTTTCAAATTGACTGGGCAGTCGGCTCACAACCCGCCAAGCTGTTTATTCTCCTTTTCGAGCCCAATAATTGGGTACCTGGGAAGGTAAATTGTGGTTAACCGTGTAGCAGCGACGGGCCAAATTTGTGGCTTTACCGTGTACCAGCGATGGGCCAAATTTTTGCCATAATATAAACCCCCAAAAATAGATGATGCATAAACTGATCACAAATGCCTTGATATATATTATGAAATGGTTTGCGTGAGTGATGATTTTTTCTCATTTTTCTCGTTTAGAGGGAACTTTAAGAAACATGATCCCCGCAGCTACCACCGGGTTTACCTGGATGTCATACTGGCCCGAGGTAATGGGACCCCCCCCACTACTGGCACAAGGGCCAAGGTGACGGCCTCCGCAGGTAGGGCGACTTCTCCTAACGTTGCCTTTTCTGTGTATATTGGTGCCTGCATGTCCCAGTCTTATGGATTCTTTTATGATGATTTTATGAGAAAAAATCGATGTTTTTATACCATTCTCCAGCTTTTATTTGCAAAAACTCGACACTCATTCCATCTTTCTCGGAAGTTTTCCACACCCGGGGTGCGACGCGCACCTCGGGTGTGCCCCAATGACTGATTGATACACAGCAAGGTCCGAGGGGGGGGGTGCTTCCTGAAGAAGTCATTTGTGTCCTCACACTCTGTGTCCTCTTTCTGTCTCAAATATCACCAAGGAGTAGCTGAGCATACTCTTAACATCTTTTCTTTCATTTACTGTTGTCATGTCCTTTAAAAGGTTACAAGATGTATTACATTATACAAGTTCTTAACACTGCCTAGAGCTTCCGACCTTAGGCAGGGATGAGAAGTGTCTTAATTGGATCCCACTTCAGGTGACGACCAAAAGAGGTGTCTTGATGGATCCTGTCGTTATTGTATCCATTTTTTAAACGTTCGCAATCCACACGAATTTACATTTTGTTGAGCATCATTTATTTTGTAAACTTCATCTTCTTTTCCCAATCGAGGCATACGTTGTTAGGATACTGCCGATTATCTAAGTACCGGTACTGGCGGCACTAAGTGTACTGGTACTGAAGTGATACTCGAAACTGGCGCCACCAACAGGTACCGGTACTGGTACTGCCGGTACCTGAGTTTTCCGAACTGGTATCACCGGTATTCAAATTAACGGACTATGCGGACAATATATGTCATATAGATCTCACGGAGTAGTCGCTGGTTTGACACAGTCATTCCAGCGACACACTTATTACCAAAGGCCGCCTGTTCAAGTTACTGTTCAGTGTTCATGCCTTAGAGAAAGACAGGAAGCACAAGGGACTCAAAGATCCGGATCTTAGTCCTTCTACACAGGTGTCGACAACGCCAGACACTCGCGCTGAGCGAGTCCATAACACCGTGGGCCAGGCCAAGCAGCCATAAAACTTTCTGGCGAGACTCACCGTTGTTCTGAACTACTCCACCAAGATATGTGAACTTTTCCGCGATCTCAGTGTCCTCGCCACACGCATGAACAGACTGTACTGCTTCATGTAGCAAGCCTCCAAACACCTGTACCTTGGTCTTGGCCCAGGAGACATGAAGTTCCAAGTAATAAAAGCAGCACTTAAAAAAAGTGAAAATATTGATTCTGTACTTACGTCAAGAATGATTGGAGTCGCCGCGCGCTCCTCGTCCTGTTGGAAAGAAAGAGGCAGTGTATTTCTCTCTCTCTCTCTCTCTCTCTCTCTCTCTCTCTCTCTCTCTCTCTCTCTCTCTCTCTCTCTCTCTCTCTCTCTCTCTCTCTCTCTCTCTCTCTCTAAAATTATGCGGTTAATTACACACACACACACACACACACACACACACACACACACACATACATGAGATACATACTCCATAAGAGGAAGGAATAAGTCTTAGTAAATGGACAGCATCTGGGATGGGAAAACAACTGGTGGAGACGATACAGAACGCCTAACCTCGTTGAAGTTGATTTAGTAAGAGACGAGCAATTTTCAGTTAAGACAGCGAGTTGAGGATTGACCGAAAGGGTTCAATGTAAAACAAAATGTCAGCTGAGATATATCGGATAATAGGGGATAGGTGTTTGAAACATTGTCGAATTTAGAGGTGGAGAAATTGAGTTTTCGAGACTTTAAAGGACACCAAGTTATTTCTACCCTGCTCAAATATGATACCAAGGTCTCAGTTAAGCGTTCTGCAGCCTAAAGGTCCGCAATACCTGTTTAAATTGTCTTCTGTTAAAAATATTGGGTAATTGGGGTTGAGTAGTCAGGGAGGGGTGGCTGAGTGCTTAACCGTCAGCGTGAAGGCGCGGCGTCCACGAGGAAGCTGGTTCAAGTCCTGCTCGCCGCCACAGCTGCATGGGAGTTTTCAGCCATCGCCGAGTAGCCTAAGACTACCCACATGCTGTCCTGAGGACCACCTATGAACCCGGACTCTAGATTATCTCTCTAAAGGGAGGCTCAAAGATGACCTCCGAGGGGCAGCGTGAGACAAGCAGGATGGTACCACTGTAAACACTTGATTACTCCACATCGAGCTGGGGTCGACCATCAGGCCACACCACCGGCGCCATAGGCCAAAACATATAAAAAAAGATGCAGAGTAGTCTTTGCCGGAAGGTTGAATATCGAACAATTTGTTTTAAAGAGATCATTAATGAACAAATGAATAAGTGGGAGATAGAACAGAGCCCTGTGAAACAGCACTGTTGATAGGTTTAGGGGAAGAACAATGACCGTCTACCACAGCAGAGATGGATCGGTCTTAAAGGAAACTAGAGAAAAAAGTACAGAGAGACGGATAGAATCTGTAGGAGGGTAGTTTAGAAAGCAAAGATTTATGCCAGGGTCTGACAAAGGCTTTCGAGATGTCTAAGGCAACAGCAACAGTTTCACTGAAATTGCTAAGAGAGGATGACCCAAAGTCACTTAGGAAAGCAAAGATCACCAGTTCGTAGACCGAACCTTGCCGAACCCACACTGGTAATCAGAAACGAGATCAAAGGTTGATAGATGCTTGAGAACTTTTCTGTTAGGGATTGTTTCAGTTGCCGAGGAGAGGCAGGAAATCAAAACTATACGACGGTAGTTTGAGGGATTGGAACGGTCACCCTTCTTAGGCACAGGCTGTATGTAGGCGTACTTCCAGCAGGAAGGAAAGGTAGATTTTGAAAGGCGACGAAAAGGTTGGACCAGGCAGGGTGTCAGCACGGAAGCACAGTTTAAAGGACAATAGGAGGCACTCCATCAGGTCCATAAACCTTCTCAGGGTTGTAGCCAGAGAGGGAGTAGAAAACATCATTCTTAAGAATTTTAATAACAAGCATAGAAAGTTCATAAGAACAGTCAGCATGCAAATATCGATAGAAGATAGAAAGAGAGGCAACGCTGCAGCGGAATTTAAGAGATTTATTTTTACGTGAGGTAGTGAGTGACAGTGCATGAACGTCCTGTTTCCTGAAACTGCTGATATTCGACAATGGCGAGCAGCAGGAGCAGGACTCTGAGAGACATGTGTTGCGTCTTTGAAGACTATTCATGCAATAAGTGGATGGCATGCTGTTTGTGCCCTAAGTGGTGTCATGAGAAGTGTGCTCATCTGACAGGGGTCAAGCAGGATATTACGTATACCCAAAATTAACTGGGTGTGTTCGCCATGCTTACACAAGGCATCTTTACCAACCAACATTGTGGAAAAATTGGATCAATTTAGTCAAGAATTATCTAAAGAAATATTAGTTGTGAAAAATGAAGTTGAAACTCGGGCACTCAGTGTGAAAGAGAAGTTGGGCGAGGTGGCGGATGTGTTTTGTGCTGACAAGACAAAGTCGGCTGGCGCCAGCTGGGCTGATGTAGCAAAACGGAGGAGGAAGAAGCATCTCCTTGTCGTGAAGGTCTCTGATCAAGATAAAGAGGCTACTGAGACAAAAAAATGAAGTTTCCCAGGCATTACAAGGCATTCAGATTGCTGATTCAAGATTCACGAATGGAGGTAACATTGTTATGAACTTTGATGATGAGAGTATAAGGAATGAAGTAGCTCAGAAATTAGAAAATGTAGAGTAAGTTAGCACAAAAAGTGTGGGGAAATTAAGGCCCATGATCTGCAATGTGCATAAGGAGGAGACCGGGGATAAGATAATTGAGACATTGTTAAACACGAATGAGTTCCTACACTCGATTCCAGGAATTGAGTGGAAAATTGAGAAGATTTTCAATAAGTTGATCCACAACCATCATGACAAGATAAAACTAGAATGAGGAGTGTACACTGTGAGAGATAGATACCATGCAATCATATGTTATCATTGTCAAGGATACGGCCATCTTGAGGCCAACTGTACTGCCTAGAACAATGGAGAAGCCCCAAAATGTTTCAAATGTGCCGGGGATCATAAATCAGGGGAGTGCTCCATGGCTGAAAAGAATGCATAAATTATATGAAGTACAAGAAGCCTGAAATCAAGCACTCGGCGAATGACCAGTGTTGTGTAGTCCTTCAGACTGAAATTGAGAGAATTCGTAACATAACCGATCATGGCTATTGATTGCTGTTTGAGAATCGAAGATAAATTGAGTGTTAAATGTTCAGTGAGTTGGAAATAATCGCTGGACATTAGATTGTGATACTATAAAGAAAATATCAGATAAATGGAAATTGAAGTAATGGATATTTGTGATAGTGTAAGAAGGAAAGATATTGTGATTGGTGCGACCCAAAACATGGCCAAATGACTGTAATGATGCCATGTTTATTAAAATGATACCAGTAGGCTATCTGTGAAAGCAATTAAGACTCACTCACTCACTACAACGTTGTGAATAAGTGCATATCGAGGATTATTATAGAGGCTGACATCATAATTGTTGATGCCCTGCGGAGCGCTGCGCTGGCTGTGGAGCGGGGCCTGAAACCTCATCAACGGTAACGGTAACGGTAGAACTGTCAGTAGGAGGAGGGGAGTTGATGAGACGAGGGGGGATTAGTAAGGGGAATACGCCCTGAATCGTCCAGAGTGATTTTTTAGATAAGGTTTGAAAGAATAGTTCAGTTTTAGAAGGATGGAACAGCCGTGCTGCCATCGGACTAAGGAGAGGTGTGAAAGACGAAGTAAAATTGCTGGAGATATTTATGGGGAGGCGGTGGCTGAATGGATAGCGTGACGGCGCCGCGTTCGGGACGACGCGAGTTCAATCCCCGCCCGGTGCCACCAAGCTGGGATTTTTCAGCCGCCGCCGAGTGGCTTAAAACTACCCACATGCTGTCCAGAAGACCACCTATCAACCCGGACTCTAGATTCTAGGATTAAAGATGAGCTCCGGGAGGGCAGCATGAGCCAATGCAAGATGGCGCCACTATAAACACTGGCCTGCGCTAGAACGGGCTGGGCCATACCATCAGGCCTCTCCAAAAACAACCCTACCGGCGCCACAGGCGAAGATGTAAAAAAAAAATTGTCAGAAGGCAATTCCTCTTGAACTTATATAAAGCTTGTGTTGCAACGGCAAGCATATGATAAATTACAAAGAACTTAGCACTTCGGAAAAACCTGCATGTATCAAATCCTCATCAGGAGGCCCTCCCCGCCCTGCAGCTCACCACCCTTCAGGCCCGCCACCAACACCTCCTCCAGCAGTTTGCCACCAAACTCCTCCACCACCCACGACACGGGAACCTGCTCCCCCCGGTAGCTTCCCCTCCCCGCCACAATGTCCGACACCACAACAAGCTGCTCCCCATACGTGCGCGTACTGACAGGTATAAGAACAGTGCAATACCCACGTTGGTGAAAATCCTGAACACATAGACTCTTTACTCCTAAGTTACTTTTAAGTTTGTAGTTTTAATGATCTCCATATATAATATGTTTATTTTCAGCTTTCGAGCTGCTTCTCCCTAAATAAACCGTATATTATTATTATTATTATTATTATTATTATTATTATTATTATTATTATTATTATTATTATTATTATTATTATTAATACTAGATCAGCTTCCTCGACGCCAGATATTTTTCCCCACTTACATCCTATCCATGTACAGGGGCCTTGTCCGCCCTCGTATAAAGTATGGGGAGCTCCACTCACACAGCTCTCTTGGACAGAGTGGAGTCTAAGGCTGTTCGTCTCATCAACTCCCCTTCTCCTACTGACAGTTTTCTATCTCTTAAATTCATCCGCAGTGTTGCATCTCTTTCTATTTTCTATCGATAAATTCATGCTGGCTGTTCTTATGAACTTGCAAACTGCATGCCTTCCCCCTTCCAGCGGCCCCGCTCCACTCGACTTTCTACTCAAGCTCATCCCTATACTGCCCAAATCCCTTATGCAAAAGTTAACCAGGATCTTTAGTCTTTTATCCCTTACACTGGTTAACTCTGGAATAGCCTTCCTTCGTCTATATTTCCTCCTGCTTACGACTTGACTGCTTTTAAAAGGCGAGTATTTCGACACCTCTTTTTCCGAAATTGACCTTTCTTTTGACCACTCTCCTGAACTCTTCTTTTTATAGGGGCAGTGATTAATGGAATTTTTTTCTCAATTATTATTTCCTTTAAGCTGCTTAATATGCTGTAAAATAAAAAGGACTGGAGGATCCACCAAAGGGCATTTGGAGGAATGTGGTCAATCTTTCCCTTCCGGCATTCCTATATCAAGTCCAGCTCTGCAGTTCTGGTCTCTGGTCCTAAGAACCTGCAATGCTCAACATTCTAGACCTTACAAAATGCAGGAGGCGAGAGCTGTTGCTGTTCCTGGCACCAGAGCGATTTGGACCAACACTTACTCCATTACAAAGCCATCCAGCTCTGCCAGGCCTCCTCGTCCACAGAGTTCCACTATGTCCAACTGCAGGTTGATCCGGGGGCCGGTTCTGCGGTCGGGCGCCGCTTCTGCGCCTACCCAGACACTCCGAAAACAAGGAGAGGAGTTAAGGGATCCTTCCTCCTTCAAGATGCAGGGGTCCTATAGGCTTTGCCCTCCACCTGCCATTGACGGCAGGCTCGCCAAATGTGCCGCACGGTCGGGCCCCAGCAATATGGGATTGGGGTCGAGGCTGACGTCTTTTTTTTAGGACCAAAGGGACATTTTAGGAGGAGGGGGCGCAGGCCCCTCCCAAACCAGGGACTGGACAGAGTGCTAGCCGTAGAGCACGGACGCTGGACCGCTGAGAGGATGTTTTACCTGGCTACCCAAAGCAAGAGACATAAACAGGAATTTGGGAAAGAAAAAAAAAGGGAGAAAAACAGCTCAGGAAGGTTGAGGATGCTGCTTTGCTCATCCAGACTCAAATACAGACCAGCCTCTACCTAAGTAGTAGTAGTAGTGGTAGTAGTGGTAGTAGCAGTAGTAGTAGTAATAGTAGCAGTAAAAGCAGTAGTAGTAGTAGTAGTAGTAGTAGTAGTAATAGTAGCAGTTGTAGTAGTAGAAGTAGTAGTAGTAGTAGTAGTAGTAAAAGCAGTAGTAGTAGTAGTAGTAGTAGTAGTAGTAGTAGTAGTAGTAGTAGTAGTAGTAGTAGTAGTAGTAGTAGTAGTAGTAGTAGTAGCAGTAAAAGCAGTAGTAGTCGTAGTAGTAGTAGTAGTAGTAGTAGTAGTAGTAGCAGCAGCAGCAGCAATAGTAGTATTAGTAGTAGTACTTAAGAACATAAGAACGTAGGAGTCTGTAAGAGGCTGGTAGGCCTGTACAAGGCAGCTCCATTGAACCTAAGCTCCCGTGCATGATGGCGCCACTATAAACACTCGCCTGCGCCATAATGGACTGGAGACGACCATCAGGCCACACCAATAAACAGGAGCAATAAAGAACAGAACCATAGAGAAGAAAAGGAAAAACGTTGTCGATGTAGCAGTCAAAGGAACAAGAGTTCGTAGGAGTAAAGTAGCAGAGGCAGCCCTTGCCGCAGTAATAGATCATTCGATCAACAAATGGTGGCATACGCCTGGGGGCGCGTTCCCTACGACGCCAAGTCCCGGGGTCCCTCCGTTCAAGTCTCCTGCAGGCCGCCTTTCCATCCGAAGCACCTCCTGGAAAGATCTGTCGATTTGCTCAAGCCATGAACTCTGGACGTCCCCTTGACCTCCTCCACTCAGGGTTGTCTCTTACAAAAACATCCCGATGAGCAGGTCGGTTTCTGGGCAGCGTGCCACATGCCTGTATAGCTGGAGTTGGCGTTGACAGACTATGCGGCTAACATATGTCGAAGCAATGTCACGGAGCAGTCGCCGGTTGGACAGTCATTCCAGCGATTCACTTATTACTGAAGGTATCTATCCGCCTCTTCAAGTTACTGTTCAGTGTCCATGTCTCACAGCCTTAGAGAAAGACAGGAAGCACAAGGGACTGGAAGATCGGGAGCTTTTACCTTCTACACAAGTATCAGCAACGCCATACACTCCTGCTGAACGAGTCCATAACACCGTGGGCCAGGCCGATCAGCCGCATGACTTCCTGGCGAGACTCACAGTTGCTGTTCTGAACTTCTCCCACCCAAGATATGAGCACAATGGTATTACAAGACACTTTCCTTCTCCACACTCAGCTATTTCTAAAGGTCAAAGGGAGATATCAATCAGGTTCTAATGAGTGTTTTTAGGCTCAGGGTACAGAAGAAGGGTCAAACTAACACCAGGGTCATAAAAGCCTTGTCAAATAGGTGTTCTTGGCGACGACCCGTGAGCTTTTCCGCGATCTCTCAGGTGCTTCCTCGCCACGCATGAACAGACTAATACTGCTTCATGTGGCAAGCCTCCAACACCTGTACCTTGGTCATGTTGGCCTGAGGAGACCTGGAAGTCCCAAGTAATAAAGCAGCACTTAACAAAGTGAAAATATTGATTCTGTTATTACGTAAAGATTGATTTGAGTCGCCGCTCGCTCCTCGTCCTGTTGGAAATAAAGATTCAGTGTATTTCTCTCTCTCTCTCTCTCCCTCTCTCTCTCTCTCTCTCTCTCTCTCTCTCTCTCTCTCTCTCTCTCTCTCTCTCTCTCTCTCTCTCTCTCTCTCTCTCTCTCTCTCTCTCTCTCTCTCTCCACACACACATACACACACACACACACACACACACACACACACACACACAAGAATGCAATGATATTTTCGAGGATAAAATACCTAAGTCATATTTACTAGAACCAACTCGACTAAATAACACATAACACCTTGTTAGAGCAACTCAAGGTAATCTAGTCAGTAAAGTCCGGGATGGCGGCGGCACGAAGTGGTTAGCGTGACGGCGCCGCGTCCAGGACGACGAGGGTTCATTATAACAACACGTCCGGTGCCACAAGCTGGGATTTTTCAGCCACCGTCGAGTGGCCTAAAGGTACCCACATGCTGTCCAGAAGACCACCTATCAACTTTGGACTCCTAGATTCTATGTATGCAAAAGGTATGTAAATAAAGGCAATAAAAGCAGGCTGAGAGCTGCATGCATGCCCCCTTCCCCGCACACACCTGAAGGGAACATAACCACGGAACACAGGTAGAACCACTTGCGAAAAGTACTGATGACACGTTCAGCGCGCTGCATGTTTTTTTAATGTTGCCACATATTACAGATGTAAGGACAAGATGAAAATCATCATTATTATTATTATGAATATTATTTAAGTTATGATTACCGTATTATTATCATTATTATTATTATCATTATTATTATTATCTTTACTATGATTATTGCTATTATTATTTATTTCTATTTTCCTTTTTATTTTCAATCATGCTACTTTGTTCATTTGTCTCATTCATTTCATTTCATCTTCCACTGATGTATATTTTCAGCTCTGGGGCTGCCGGGTACTTCATGCAATAAACCGTTTATTATTATTATTATTACGTCCAGGAAATCCCCACCAGAAATGATAGCAGCGCCACGTCCACTATTGCATTTCCCTATTGTCCAGCAGCGTTTTGTTCCCTCTAACACAATTTCATTAATAATTTCATATCGTCTATCTGTTCTATCTGTATCTCCGACGCCCTGTTCCTCCAGGGGTGGCTTTGCAGCAGAAGTGTCTCCTGTTCTGGCACCTCTCGGCACCTCCATCCTGCTACTTCCTA
>NW_026111637.1:0-45000 GCF_024679095.1 Eriocheir sinensis
CTAGACATTACATCTATGTCGGAGAGCTTAAGTAGCTGACTCCAGTTGACTGAACGTTCCCAAACTTTCGAAACGTACGTTCCCAAAGTTTTGAAATTTGTAATGTTAATAAACAGGAACTTGGGGTTCAGTGCTCAACACACACCTACAAATTCGATAATCGCTGCTGGCAAACAGTTCGCCCACCTCACACGTGTAAAATAGGTCACTTTCGTTTGTAAATAAGATATCATTAACACGGGTAAGCGTCTTAAATGCTTAGAAGAGGAACGTTTCCTCTGCCCCCTCCTCGCCTTAGCTCGTGTGGCGGCAGCAGTGTTATTGACGCCTGCGTCCGTTACAGAGACCATCTCGTCACCCTCCAGCTTCTACACCGACAGACCTACAGTCGGGGAAGGAGGGCAGGCCACCTGACTGTGGTGGTAGTCTACTATTACTGCTGCCTGCCGATCTGGGTCACACGCGAATTGCTGGCTGACTCTGGTAAGGCCTGGAGCTCGGTCTTTGGGCAGTCGGCAGCCTGTAAGTCCAGGAAGTCGGGGGAGGCGAGGCTTTGGAGAGTGACTTGGTGATGGCTCTTGGTGTCCAACATCTCGCACTCGTGGACCTTGCCTCACGTGTTTAATCCTTTGGGCCTCGATCTCCTTCCTCTGGGCCTCGCATTCCCGCATTTAAAGTTGCTGATTACGGGCTTCTCACTGTTTTCGGCGTTCAAAGGCGATGGGGTCTTACCCCGCCAGCTGGAGTGTTTCACCCTGCCGAAAGAAAGATTCGGTGATTTCCTGACGGGTAACCATCTTCTTGACTGGCTTGCCCTACACTAACCTATAGCAGACTGAGTGAGCTGAGGAAAATCTTAATCTAGAACTATGTCTAGAAATATACTCACTCCAGACAGACCTGAGCTAATGCACTACAAGCTGGAGGTGAGCTAACTGGCCACATCTAGAGCCTTTAAGGAATACACCTCTCTACACAGGCATGAATAACTAACTGCAGACTAAAAGTGAGCTAAATTGGTCCCATCTATAACTATTTCCATAATTATATCACTACCAAAGAGAAAATACACCAACCCAGGCCAGACGGTACGATGAACTTTCGTGTAGAGAAGGGGTACTTTCTCATATCGCCGACCAAACTCGACTCCCTCGAAGGGTGCAACGGGAGTAGAGAGACACTACCTTGGCTTGGAGACCTACCGGAGGGCTAAGCTGTGGGGCAGGAGACCCTCGATACAGAGAGGAGCCGTTGCTGCACCCACAACAGGGGCCATTTGCGCTAGAGCTATGGGTTCCCTCACACCGGGTGACGGCTTCCTGACTGCTGAGGGGGTATGTTCAAACGCATACGATACAGAACAATTGCTTTGGAAGGCTTAAGATTCAGAGGGTGGTCGACCCAAGCTCTTTGCTACTTTATTTAGCCAAAGGTTTATAAGTTCTTCTGGTAACCGCTTTCCAAAATAGTTATAAGGTAGAATAAGCCTTCCGAGATATGAAACTTATCATGCAATGATCTCCGAGATAACAGTAGTCTCTTTTGCGAGAGATGACATCCACAGGTCTAGAGGATGCCAGCGAAACGCTTTCTGCAAGGGTGGTGCAGGAAGGAAGGATGAAAGTAAGGAAGAGGGAAGGAGGGAGGTATTGAAGTGGGAAGGAAGGATGGAAGGGAGGAATGAAGGAGGGAAGGACTCGAGGAAGTGAAAGTAGGAAAGGAAGGAAGGGAAGAAGGAAGCGAAAGGAGGCAAGTTAAGAAGGGAAAGAGGGAGTGGAAGGAGAGAAGGAAGGAAGGAAGGAAGGGAGGGAAGAAGCGGGGAAGTGATTGGAGGGAAGGAAAGAAGAAAGGAGAAGGAGGCAATAGTTATCAGTTGTCGCCAAAAGCAGGGCACCACTAATTTGTTTTCATTTCCAGTTTCAACCATGGCATGCATGTTTTGTCCTGTTTACAAACGTCATCTTATCCATTACTTACATATGATTGATTAAAGTCACTGAAGCCTTGCCTGGAGCGTCACCGGGTGGCGTGACTATTTGTCTTTTAGACACTTGGCCAGAGGCAGGCCGAAGGGAGCAAGGCGAGGCTTCATGCATCAGCCTCACGCGACTCCCTTGAGGAGATCATGGCAGGAACACCCTTCAAGACATTCTAACCACACTAGCAAGAGGTTCCTTTCTACACTCTGCCAGCCTAAAGAAGTCTCTGTAACAACACTCTTGCTTCTATAAACTGTGGTCCCTGAACACACTCGCGCCCTGGAGAGGTCACGTCCACACTCTACCACCCGGGTGAAGTCCGGGTGAATGTCAAAGATTAAGGTAGAGAGCCGGGCTTACCTTATGGCGCGGATAACGAGGCTTGGTCCCTGTTCACGTGCCAATTGCACAGGTATTTAGTGTAGAAGCCAGATAATATGGGTAAATGTAAGATGATGATTATACGTGTGGTGTTATGGAATCTCTGGAGTCACTGAGGGCTAACACAATGGCGCAGGCTTCGCTCCGCACTACACACACAACTCGCCTTTCTTCGCCCACGTGGTCTCTCCTTGCTGGTGATGCAGAGACGCAATAGAAGGTACTGTTTTAGTATGCGGTTTACCACAGTATTTGTAGTCTACCTCAGTATGCACCAAGCGTGCGGTCTACCGGTCTGGCTTGTCTCCCGAGACCCCGCCTGATTTTGTGTTGTTATCTGAGTTCTCCTCACCTGATACCTGGATGACCTGACCTGTTTCCGGAAACCTTAGTTTGACCAGAGTAATGACGTGATCACAGTCAGGGCATTACTTCATGTCACCAGAGTACTCCTGAGTGTTCCATACTCTTATGTAAAAGGACAATCAAGGATCACTCACATCATTATCCTCCTTGCATTGAAGCCGATAGTATCAGTTCAACTCATTCTGCTAACAGTTACTGCAATGATGCTGAAAGACGTCCACAGATGTGTCATTTACACGGAGGAAACAGCAGTTTCATGTCTACGAGAAAACCATCTTCTAGACGCACTACAAGAGGCAGACCCTTGTCATTGATGTGGTAGTGCCGTGCAAGAAAACCAAAAGCGAGAGGTGCCAATCTTCGCGGTCTGTTCGGAAAGGAAACCTATTTCTCCATTATCCGGACATCAACAACAAATTAAATTGCAAACGGTATTTATCAGATTTTGCTATTATTTCTGAATGGAGAAGGAGGAACTTGGTGTCCTTAAATGACTCAAAAACTCATTTTAGACCTGCCAGCTCGACACAATCTCTTTAACAACTATTCCTTATTCTCCGACTATACTCAGCTGACCCTTTCTACAATAGCCATTCTCGGTCTATCCTTAGTAAAAATTCTGAACTGGAAAATTCAATTCTCCTCTCTCGCTATATCAGCTTGCTCGAGGTTAGACGTTCTGAAGCGTATCTGCCAGTTATGTTCCCTCTCTCAGATGCTGTCCATATATAGGGGTCATGTCCGCCCTCATTATGGTGTAAGCATATCATGTGGGAAAGAGCTCCACACACACACACACACACACACACACACACACACACACACACACACACACACACACACATCTCTGCTAGACAATGGAGTTAAAGACTCTTCGTCTTATCTACCCCTCGCTCATCTCAGTAACAGTTTTCCTCCTTTTAAATTCCGCCGTAATGTTGCATATTTTTCTGCATTCTATCGATATATTCGTCTGCTCTTCTGAACTTGATATCTGCATGCTTTCTCCCCTCCCGCGGACCCGTTCCACACGACTTGCTACTACTGCTCATCCGTCTTCTATCCAATTTACCTCCGCTGGTAAACTCGGGCAGAACTATCCTTCGTCTGCATGTCCTCCTGCCTACGATATTAACTCTTTCAAGAGAATAATATCAAGATCTCTCCAACCGAAATTGACCGTTTAGTTGGCTTTTCGTTTTATTTTATTTTATCTGAATAGCGTCTGGCAAGCTTCTTTTGCGGCTGATTTTTTTTTTTACTTGCCACTTAACTGCCTCCCTTGCTGTTAAAAAAAAAAGTCACTAGGTGTGGGCTGAATGGACCCGTCGACCACAGTTGGATGTTTGCAGGTGTTCCCTTACGTGGAAAAAGGGGGAGGGATCCCAAAACCTCGTGAGCATAGTTGAATGCTTCCAGGTGTTTGTCTACAGAGGTGAGGAGTGTGTTTATTACGATAGTGCCTTCCTTATAATTATTAATCACTAGTGGATATCGAGATGTCTTCCCTACCTATCTTATCCTCAAGCACGCCTACATTCCTGACCACTCCTCCAGAGTACCAGGGGAGTACTCCAGAGTACCACATAGCCTTTATATCTGCTACCTCGTTCGTCTTTGAGAGGGCTCTTGGGAGGCTTCATGGTGACCGCTCTTTGCTGCATACCTTCCTTTAATGGCGTGGCCTGTGGGTCACTAGGTTCTCCTCCCAACTGTTTACTTGGATTGACGGAATTCGGTGACCTGACTATCCTAGGGGGAGTTAGAGAAGCCTAGGGGGAGTTAGAGAAGCCTAGGGGGAGTTAGAGAAGCCTAGGCGTTGCGAGTGGCCACTTCCTGCTGCCTACCTACGCGTCGAGGTTGTGATGACCTGACTTCTGGGTGGGATCATGGAGGGCTGGCCTCCTCTCCCGAAGCTGTATTAATTTCGTACCTGATGTCTCTTTCATTCTGTATGTATTTCATCGTATAATACTCTAGCCAATCAAGTTTTCCCAACACGAATCGGGTGTAGGAACTCCATGGTGAGGAGGCTCCTGTCGCGGCTTTAATTATCCCAGATAACCAGGAACATTATATATGTTGGAAATAACTTTAGGTTTCGAGGTTAATAATAATCACCTATTACACTCAAAGGAAGTGAATAACCTTGAATCCTCCTCCTTTACTCCTATCTCAAGCTAAGACACAAATATAATTGTCCAACGCTAATCTGCTACTTAGGTGTGGATTTCGGAGAGGAGGTAGAAGATGAAGTGGAGGCATCAGTAGAATCCCGAAGGTGGCAGCGGCCGAGTTTTTCCACACGATTCTAACGTTTCGATAGCTTGGTACGAGTACTCGGACTTGGTCTGAACATAAGAACATAAGGTCGTAGGGAGTCTGCAAGAGGCCGACAGGCCTGTACACGGCAGCTCCTGTGAACCTAAGTTCCTGTGAGCCTAACATCACTATCCATGAATTTATCTAATCTATTTTTTTTTTTATATGACCATTGTATTGTCACTCACAGCATGATTGCCCAACTTTTTCCACTCATCTACCACTCTGTTCTTAAACCAATTTTTCCCATTGTCCTTTTGGAATCTGAACTCATCCAGTTTGAAACCATTACTACGTGTCCTACCTGGTTTCTTACCATGAAAACATTATTAATATCCCCCTTATTAGAGCCTTTCAACCATTTCTGTGTATTTGACGCTCAACAGCCTGATTTTCTTTCGGTGAATTTCTCAAGTTATGCTTTGTTTGCCAGTGCGAGGAAGGTGTGCTTCCTATAAGTCTAGTATCAAATAGCCCGGCGCTGGCTATTCCGGTCTTTCAAATTAACAAGTGTTGCCACGTCATCATGCACCACGTCGACACTTGAACCCTATTTTTTTTTTTTTTTTTTTTTACAAATGGCCTATGGCGCCGGTAGGCTAATTCCTATGGGCCTGATGGTCGGCCCGAGCCCGTCATGGCGCAGGCAATTGTTTATAGTGGTGCCATTACTATTGGCTCAAGCTGCCCCCCGTAGCTCATTCTTGATTTCACTTGCGCTGTACAGGTTCTTCTAGAGTCCGGGTTGATAGGTGGTTTTCAGTCTTAGTCTTAGGCCACTCGGCGGTGACTGAAAAATCCCAGGTGGTTAGCGGCGGATTCGAACCCACATCATGGACAACGAGCCGAATGCGAGGCCGGCACGCTAACCACTCAGCCACCGCTTCTAATTATTTGTTTGTGTGTGGCTTTAAACTACTACCAACGTTTTTTTTTAATTCTACTTGAATTGCACTAGATTTATAATGATAAAATATTCAATATATTCAGACAGAATAATTTCCACAACTATCTTCCGTCTACAAATTTTCCTTAAGTAAGAGTTAATTTCCAGCACTTTGCTGATAACAAGGTCATATTGTAGTAGTATACCCAATACTTCTGAACATCGCTGACTGTCTTTCACCTTGGCTACAACCCTTTGATGTTAGTTGCACCTGCCATGTATACGAATACCGCATTCATTGAGGAACTGACGACTAGATCATCAATTTTCTCAATCATATCTTCAATCTTTTAACGTGGATAACAAAAAATCCTTCCAATTAAGTTATTTTCTACAGCATTTCTTGTCCTGTTTTTTTTTTACTAAACTGCCGCTGACAAGAATAACATTGGAATATTCGTGTATTTCGCCATCAAGCAAAATAACCCTCTTTCTCGTGACAACTCAACCTGTTGCCTTTCTTCTTGCAGGCTAGAATCCATCACCATCAGCTAATCACGTCACTACTTGGACAATCCTGTATTCTGCCATAACTAGCTTGTCTCTCTCTCACTCACATCTAATCCCGTAACTGCTTCCCTGAAATAAAAATTCAAACACACTGCATCTGTGGCATGACCTAATTTATCAAAATTTACACATACTACTACGTCTTCCGCTTTGCAATAAATATACAACGTTTACTCCGTCAAGATTTTTTTCGTTAACTCTCTCTTACAAGCGATAAACAGGGCAGGAACCTCGTAGCAGGTGTCATGGGGTGATCACAGTCAAACACAGCGCCGGTACACAAAGGGAGAGAGCGAATTAACACATGTCTATGTTCAGTGGGGCCAGGGGGGCGAACGAGGGTCAGCGATGTCACCAGATTAATATACCTTGGTGGTGCAGTACAAAGCAATGGTAGTTCTTGACAGGAAGTCACTCGACGAATTGGCCTGGGCCACTGACTAGCTTCACACGTGTATATGGCGTTGTCGTTATATTTTAAGGAGGAGAAAGATTTAATGGACATGGACATGTGGTCCCTGTCTTACTGTATGACTATAAGACATGGACAGTAAATAGTGACTGGAGGGGCGTGTTGATGCCCTTGATACCAAGTGCATTCGCGTGATCATGGGGTATCGCTTGATATTTTTTTTTACGTCTTCGCCGGTAGCGCCGGTAGGCTTTCTTCAGGGGACTGGTGGTCGGCTCAAGCCCGTCATGGCGCAGGCAATTTTTATAGTGGCGCCATTTATGCTTGGCTCATGCTGCACCCCGGAACTCATTCTTGATTCACTTGGAGGTTTTTTCTTGAGTTCGAGTTGATGAATGATCTTCAGGACAGCATGTGGGTAGTTTTAGGCCACTCGATGGTGACTGAAAAATTCCAGTTGGTAGCTGGCGGATTTGAACCGACGTCGTCCATGGCGTGGTGAATCCAGGGTCCGCACGGTAACCACTCAGCCACCGTCTACGCTGAATGAATTACTAGCTTAGTCAGTAAAAGCAAACTCCGGACATATGGGCACGTTGCACACTACTCGGACGTCGATCCTGCTCATAGTTATTTCTGTAGGAGACAACAATGTGTAGAGGAGACCAAGGGTACGCCTATGCAACTCATGGATAGAGCAAGCTCAGCAGTCTTTAATATAAGGAGCTTGAAATGGGAGGGATAGTTCCATGGTGAATTGTTCGGGTGGATCGTCGAGAGTAAATGGGGCAAGTGAGTAAAGCGACGCGTCCCCAAGATCCTGTGATCCCTATTACTTATTAGTTAAACCTTGCATTCTCTGATGATGCAGTAATCCTGGCGAGTTCACTGGAACTTCTGGTGATGGCTATCGAGATATTGCAGTTGTATGAGGCGAAGTCCTTAGGACCCCTTTTCCAACCCTGGGGTCGCGACCCCAAGTGGGGTCGCCAAGCGTTTTTCCTGGGGCCACTAAGACCTCAAAATAAAATAAAAAAATGATGTTATTATATGATGATAACACTTATACAACTAAACTATTGGTTTCGCGGTCATATCTAGAGGTGCAGGATTGGTGTCGCTTAAAAAAGGGTTGGGAATCACTGCCTTAGGACTTTAAAGCTCCGAAGCAACGACCGAGGCACAGGTGTTTGGACGGTTGCTAATTGAAACAATAAGGTCCGTTTATTGAAGATTTAAAATACCTTCGTAGAGTAGTGCAAAACAAAGGAAGAACCACATTAATTAAAAAGTTCTACGGCGTGATGGCTTTGCCCATGGTGTCATAGACTCGGTCAGCATTAGAGTTGGCACTGTCGATACCTGTGATGATAGCCAAAGATGCGGATCTTCTAGTCGCAAAATAATAATTTGAAGAGGCCTTTGCCTTTAAGTGCTTAGGCAGATACTGTTGGAAAGACACTGTCAACTCGACGATTTCCCCATGAAACTGGATAGAGGGGCATTAACTGCATGGTCCGTGAACACCAACACAAGCTATATGGGCTACACTGCCTGAGTCGAGGTTGCTCACCGAGATGTTTCCGTAAGAGACAATCTCGACTAAAGGAAGCCAGGGGGACGCCAGTAAAGTTTTTGGAATGGCCATGTCGATAGATCATGCCATGAGTTTTAAAATTCTCTATTCCTGAATCTGTAGATCTTTCTTTCGATATTTTATGACCAACCATCCCCACCTCTTTTATCGAATTTTGCGTTGGAGCGGCAAACAATTCCATTTCCTTTTCTATTATTTTCTCTTTTCAGGCTACGTGTGTGGCAGCTCAAACCGATTGGGATATCGTCGAGAACAACGTCTTCATCTCGGCAAAAGAAACAGCGAGGAAAACTGATCCTGACGATATTACAGTTTTGATGAATGAGGATGGCTCATTCTCTGACCTTGTAGTGAGTAATAAGCATTGCAGTCTCAATCTCTGATCAAGAGTTGTTTGTGAAATATAACTAGTATAAATATATACTTGGAGATGCTATGAAGCTGCTTCAGTATTTTACGGCATTAGAAATAGGAAAACTAGGATATAAAAGTGTATAAAAGAAAAAGTCAGCTACTTTCTATCCTATAAAAATCAATGTTTAACCCGTAAACCTCGGGACCGTTTTCAAGAAAAAGTCACGCAGTGCGGCAAATACTTGTCTCAGACGACCATTTCAAAACGGTACTCCACCCATATCAACGGATTGGTTTCATGAGTGTGCAGACGACAATTATTTTATTTCCAAAAAAAAAAACGTGACTGTAATCGGTTATTTTAATTATAAGATAAAGACGATAGCTACACAGGACAAGTATCTCTCATCGACCCTGGCTGAAAACACGGAGCTCTTTTAGGCCTATATGGCGAGCGGCAGCAGGTGAAGGCAATTAAGAGATTAGCAAGGCAGTTAGATCTTCTTGGATGTCCTGCCGTCCGGCCAGGTGTTCTCGGATTCTTTGAAGGAGTGTAGCTGTATGTTTGTTTGTCTGTTTATTTATTTATTTATTTATTTGTGTGTGTGTGTGTGTGTGTGTGTGTGTGTGTGTGTGTGTGTGTGTGTGTGTGTGTGTGTGTGTGTGTGTGTGTCCTTCATTGATCTTCCTTCAGTCCCTCACTGACCTTCCTCAGTCCCTCGCTGACCTTCTTCAGTCCCTCGCTGACCTTCCTCAGTCTCTCGCTGACCTTCCTCAGTCCCTCGCTGACCTTCCTCAGTTCCTCACTGACCTTCCTCAGTCCCGCACTGACCTTCTTCAGTCCCTTGCTGACCTTCCTCAGTCCCTCGCTGACCTCCCTCAGTCCCTCGCTTATCTTTCTCAGTCCCTCGCTGACCTTCTTCAGTCCCTTACTGACCTTCCTCAGTCCCTCACTGACCTTCCTCAGTCCCTTACTGACCTCCCTCAGTCCCTCACTGACCTTCCTCAGTCCCTCACTGACCTTCCTCAGTCCCTCGCTGACCTTCTTCAGTCCCTCACTGACCTTCCTCAGTCCCTCGCTGACCTTCTTCAGTCCCTCGCTGACCTTCCTCAGTCCCTCGCTGACCTTCCTCAGTCCCTCGCTGACCACAAGACCTAAGCTAAAGGGGGGGCTTCGCTCCGCCTCGACCCCCGTAACTTCTTAACCGGGGGTGGGGGAGGGGTGGGGGCTTTGCCTTCCCTCGACCCCCCACCACCACCCTTCCAGCTCCCCCGCAACAAGAGGAAGAGGAGGAAGGAGATCGCGCGAGACAGCGCAACATGCCGCCCAGACCACGGCACTAAACTAACGCCCCGTACCCCTCCCATCCAAGAACTTATCTAACCTCTTCTTGAATGTATCTATCGTGTTGGCGCTCACCACATGACTTCTACGTCTGTTCCACTCATCCTCTACAGTTGGTAAACCAATTCTTGCCCATGTCTTTGTTGAACCTGAACTTATCCAACTTAAACCCATTGCTACGAGTTCTACCCGGTGTGGTGTCATCGGCCACCAACGTATCCTAAGACATCCCATCCAATATGTGCATGCGCGGGATTTGTTTACGAACAAAGGGTGGATGAATTGCGACACGGTACCATGTCTTTGTCGACTGCCTATCGCGATGTCTCACCTGATTTTTTTATTTTTTTTTAATCTTTTTAAAAGTAAATATTGACGTATTTTTTTAATTTGAAAATTGCTTGATATATGATAGTTTCTTCCTGCACCCTTTGTATATCAGTAAATGAGGTAAATGAGATATGTCGGTAAACATGATAAATGAGATAACCTGCTCCCCTTGTATACCGGTATATGTGATAAATGAGATGACCTACACCCCTTGTATGTCGGTAAATGTGATAAATAAGATGACCTACACCCCTTGTATATCGGTAAATGTGATAAATGAGATGACCTACACCTCTTATAAGTCGGTAAATGTGATAAATGAGATAACCTGCTCCCCTTGTAACTCGGTAAATGTGAGTAATGAGATACCCTACACCCATTGAATGTCGGTAAATGTGATAAATAAGGTATATCCTACACCCCTTGTATATCGGTAAATGTAATAAATGAGGTAACCCTACACCCCTTGTATGTCAGTAAATGTGAAAAATGAAGTTTTTTTTTTTTTTTTTGTCATTCTATAGCGCCGGTAGGCTTTCTGCAGGGGCCTGGTGGTCGGCCCAAGCCCGTCATGGCGCAGGCAATTTTTATAGTGGCGCTAGTTATGCCTGGCTCATGCTGCCCCCTGGAACTCATTTTTGATTCGCTTGTGTGGTTTCTTCTAGAATCCGGGATGATAGGTGGTCTTCTGGACAGCCTGTGGGTAGTCTTAAACCACTCGGGTGTGATTAAAAAAACCCAGGTGGTAGCGTAGGGATTGGAATCGACATTGTCCATGGCGTGATAAATGCTGACCCCGCACGCTAATCACTCAGCCACCGCCTACCCTTGTATGTCAGTAAATGTGAAAAATAAGATAACCTAAACCCCTTGTATGTCAGTAAATGTGATAAATGAGATAACCTACGCCCCTTGTATGTCGGTAAATGTGATAAATGAGATAACCTAAACCCCTTGTATGTCGGTAAATGTGATAAATGAGATAACCTACGCCCCTTGTATGTCGGTAAATGTGATAAATGAGATAACCTACGCCCCTTGTATGTCGGTAAATGTGATGAATGAGATAACCTACAACCCTTGTATGTCCGTAAATGTGATAAATGAGATAACCTACACTCTCTTCTGATTGATGGTCATGTTTCTCGGATTCTCTCCATTTAATGGTAGGTTAACTGAATTATGGGGTCCATGTCATTCTTGAATTTGACCATTTTCCCATAAAAGCTGCCATGCTGTCTTGCCACCATCTTTTTTAATTTTTTTATTTTATTTACGTCGTGGCCTATTGCGCCGGTAGGCTTCTTCCCGGTGGATCCTGATGGTCGGCCCAAGGCTTCTTCCCGGTGGGGCCTGATTGTCGGCCCAGCCCGTTTTGGCGCAGGCGAGTGTTTATAGTGGCGCCGTCTTGCATTGGGGATTGAACTCGCGTCCTACTGAACGCGGCGCCGTCACGCTATCCATTCAGCCACCGCTTCCCCAAATATATATATATATATATATATATATCTATATATATATATAAAAATATATCTAGATATATATATATATATATATATATATATATATATATATATATATATATATATATATATATATATATATATATATATATATATATATATATATATATATATATATATATATATATATATATATATATATATATATATCTTGGCTGGACAAACTACAATATCAACACTGTGTTTGTAAACATCGGGTTTCGCGCATGCGCAGATCAGGATGGGATGTCTTAGGATACGTGGATGGCAGATGACACAACACCGGCTCACTTAAAATCAAAACCTTATTGCTTATGTTCTTCATGTAACTTATTTATTTATGGACCAATATCTTTTAGTCAGAATGCTATTCAATTAATCAGGAAGGATAGGAGATTAATGATCACTATCGCTCGTTTTTTATAGAACAGTAAAAAATATTTCCTAGATATCGATGATAAAATATTAAAAAGTTGAAAAATGTTTGTCAAAAATCTAAATCAACTTCAAACAAAAGTTTAAATAGCAAACATAATTCCTTTTTCATACTTTCAGAAATTAAATAAAAAGGGTAGACTTAAATGAATGCTTAAAATAAGAAGTTAAGATAATATTTTTTCTTTACCTGTCCTGTATACCAAAAGAAAGAGAAAAAATAAGGATATTTATAAGCAAATAATTTAGTTATTACTTATTTGAAATTATTACTTAAAAAAAAACACTTAAAATAGGGGTTTCTTGTAATCATTATTTGAAAAAAAATTAATAGTAATTATTACAAGTTCTAATGATCGGATGATCGGAATGATGATCGGAATGGCAGTACTTAAAAAATAATTGGAATCGGATCAGTTACCCAAACTGATCGGGAATCGGGGATCGGAACAGCAAAAAAGTGATCGGTGCCCACCACACACACACATATATATAATCTATCTATCTATCTATCTATCTATCTATCTATCTATCTATCTATCTATCTATCTATCTATCTATCTATCTATCTATATATATATATATATATATATATATATATATATATATATATATATATATATATATATATATATATATATATATATATATATATATATATATATATATATATATATATATATATATATATATATATATATATATATATATATATATATATATATATATATATATATATATATATATATATATATATATATATATATATCGCCAAAGTCTGAACAACGTATAACAATTGTTTTGAAAAGATAAGCACACGACGTGAGCTAAATCATTTCAAGGTTGTCTTCAGTACTGAAGACAACACATGATATTCACAGTCGCATTTTTTTTTAAATAAATGTTCTACTATGTTATTTTACCGTATTTTACATCCAACGTATTATAAATTATCATTAAAAGGGAACATTATAACATAAACAATAAATACACATCACTTCCGTTACCTTCAAATGCTCCCGTACGAAACATTTTGAGAGCGGCGACATCATTTCGTATCGCGTCTGTTCAGATAGAACTCTTTGTCAAAGTCTGGATATGCAAGAATCGGTGAAGTGGTAAGCAATGTCTTAAGCCGTTGGAATGACCGTTCCTGCTCCTCGGCCCATTCGAAAGGCGTGTCCTTTCTCGTCAACTGAATTAGGGGTCTCGCTATGGTTGAGTAGTCCTTAATTAAGCTGCGGTAGTAGCCGCTGAAACCCAAGAATGACCGTAGGGACTTGAGAGTTGTAGGAGTCGTAAACGTACGAACGGCCTCCACTTTGTCCTGCGTGGTATGGACGCCCCTGTCATCGAGGACATGTCCCAAGAACGTAATCTTCTTCTGCAGGAAGTTGCACTTACTCAGCTTCAGTGTTAAGCCTGCTGATTGCAGACGAGAGAACACTTCCTGGAGTTTGTTGAAATGAGACTGAGGGTCCTTAGAGACTATTATAATGTACCCCAAGAGACCTGCAAACACTGAGTTAATGAGACGTTGGAAGGCAAGTGGGACTCCAGAGATACCAAATGGCATTTTCTTGAAGGCGAAATGGCCTGACGGTGTGCTGAAGGCAGTTAGTTCCTTCGATTCCTCGTCCAGCGGGACCTTCCAGTACCCTGTGCGTAAGTCAAGCGTGGAAAAGACCCTATTTTCTGGCCCGATGGACATCAGGATGTCCTACAGAACTGGCAGTGGGTATCATTCCTGCCGGCAATGTTTGTTTAATTGCCTGTAGTCAACAACAGGACGGCTCGTGCCGTCCTTCTTAGGGACTAGGAACAATGGAAAGTTCCAGGGTGAGTTACTCTCCTCAATAACATCCTGAGCTAGCATGTCTTTCACGATCTTGTCTAGTTGTTTGCGTTGTGAGTGAGGGAACCGATACGCAGGTATATATAATGGCGCCGTGCCTGCTTGTAGCGGGATGTGGTGGTCCACCAACGTGGTGGCTCCCAATGGGTCCCCTGGGAGAGAGATCACCGAGTGGTACTGCGTAAGCAGCTCTGTTAAGTTGTCATTTATGTCGGGATACTCGACGGTAGTGAGATAGGCCGGCAAAGCGTTCCGTACCTTCTCGGCGTGCGCCGCGTCAAGCGGCTGGGAAGGCGGAATATCCGCCAACTCCGTCATCGTCCCTATGCGCACTGGGGGCAGGACAAAGTCTGTGATATACGTACCTCTGCGTAAGGTACGTGGAGATGGGTCTCGGTTGTGAATGAACAGGCGCGAAAGACCTTCACGATCCACGCTGCAAAATGCTGACTCCAGGCATAGTTGTTTCACTTTCAACGACTCGGGCACACTGATAGCCTCACACACACCATGCACACCTGCAAGCCTCAACGTGACCAGGGTAGATTCGTGGCCACCTAGCAGGACGTCTCCCGCCAGGCAATCTCGAATGGCGGCGGAGTCTTGCGAAGAAGAAGGAAGAGTCGGAGGAATAGGAGTGGAGTCGCATTTTGCTGGTACCGTATCTTCATCCGTCTGTGGCGGCGACTGCGAACGGTCCTCCGAAGACGACAGCTCGACCAGGCATGCAAGGTCAGTTTGAGCCGTCGCTGCTGCCAGCGACTTAGCTAACAAGGGTCTTGGATTAGATACTGTCGGTTGCAATGTGTCATTTTGGGTGATGCAACGCATCGACGGGCAAAGGTTGAGTTTAAACCTAGCCATGTCCTCTAAATCTAAGAGAACATCACCTGGGATGTTGAGGCTCTCCGTCACGTGAAGCGTGGTACTAATCTCTGGAAGATCGTCGTCTAGTTTGAAAGAGAGGTGAACCTTACCCAAGACCGGATAGTCTTCGCTGTCTAGCCCTGCAAGACGCACTGATGAGGTTCGAGGACAAATGCATGTTTCCCTTCCGTATTATGCATTGTTCTGAGAGTCTGGAGGTTAATGACGTTGGTCGCCGCTCCAGTGTCCAAAAAGACACTAATGGCGGCACCATTACACCTGGCTTTTACCGCCATGGCTACGTAGGGAGTCGACGGGGATATTGCTAACCGAACGCACTCCAGGCGTCCGTTCTCGATATCCGTTTTTGATAAGCCAATGTTAACCCTCCTTTTCGCGGCCTTTGCATTCCCTTTAACACTGTCCCTTCGCAACTGGTGATCCCGGAGCGTTACGGTGGGCTTAGCGAGGCCGCGCGCCTGTCTTCCCCCGATCTCTTACGAGCTCGAAGCGCCGAGCACTCCTGCGAGCTATGGCTCCTCGAATGATGGTAAGAACAGTAACGTGAGGGGGACGAATCCTTGCGCCAGCACCTCGAAGAGGTGTGGCCTTTCTTACGGCAGCAGTTGCAGAAGAGGGTTGAGTACCTGTCGCAGCTCTGAGAACGAGATGGTGAACGTGAGGGACGCCCCCTCCTGGCTGGGGAACCGGATCGACTGCCCCATCCCCTCCGGTCGGGCTTTGACCTTTCCGACGATCGACCTGACGCTCTTCCCGCCGCGAGCGATCGCACCGGTTTTGGGACACTATCCTCTTGAACATGAATATAGGGAGTTGCATGCTCCAGTATGGTAGAATTTGGCTTGAGCCCGTCAGCTTCCTTGAGTTTTTCGAATATCTTATCGCTTACCCGCAATAAGAAGTCTAAATAATCCAGGATGAGCCCTAGGTTTACAGTTTTGACAGCCTGTTGGTCCATTTCCCACTCAGAGGAGCTAAACTGCAAAATGACATCGCTCACAATCGTCGAAGAATGACGGACGGCCGAATGAACGGGAACCTTCCCCCAGGCGGTGGCTGAACAGGTAGCAAGACGGCTCCGCGTTCAGGAGGACGCAAGTTCAATCCCCGACCGGTGCCACCAAGCTGGGATTTTTCAGCCGCCACCGAGTGGCTTAAAACTACCCACATGCTGTCCAGAAGACCACCTATCAACCCGGACTTAAAGATGAGCTCCGGGAGGCCAGCATGAGCCAATGCAGGATGGAGCCACTATAAACACTCGCCTGCGCCAGAACGGGCTGGGCCAACCTTCCTTTGTGTTCCTTTGACCATCAGGACCCACCAGGAAAAAGCCTACCGGCGCAATAGGCCAAGACGTAAAAAAAAAAAAAACGTTCCTTAGGTCCTCTGCCATCTTGAAAAGGACAGAGATTGGGCCCTGTTTTGACCGTGCCGCGAACACAGAAATGATCTGTTGGCGGAGGGATTTGAAAGATTTTGTTAGCCTAAAATAATCACCCATTATTATGGACCGTGCAAGGCAATCGCTGGGATCCACAAGGTCCCTGAGGACGTTGATCATTTCCTCATCCGTCGTTAAGCGACGTTTTGTGATGACGTAATCTACGTCACAGAGGAAAGTATGAACATCCATGCCTCCCGCCTCCCCTGTGAAGCGAGGGCCTTTTGTGTCATCATGAATAATTGTGACCGCTGTAGGAGCAGCGGCATTCGTTCTCAGTCGGCATGATTGCGGGTTCTACTTTAGGCACGCGCTTACCACCGCGCAAAACTGTATAATTAGCCTCTTCAGAATGTGCTATCTGCCCTTCCGCAAGTACTGTCTCCCCCTTTGACAACGCCTCCAGAATGTCCCGGTCCTTTTTAAACATTAGCTAATGAAACATTTTTAGGAACGAGAAGCGGGAACGGGAAAAGAGAAAGGTTAAGAGGGGGAGGTTCCGAAACTAGATAATGGTAAAAAAAAAGAGAAGAAAAAAAATAACAAGGAAGGGACTGAGCTGAAAAATAGAATAGGTGATGTGCAGGCCGTGAGGAGGTCGGGGTAGGGCGATGGGGAGTAAGTGCTTGCCTGCTGGGTGACGGTGGCGGTCTGCGAAAACAAGACAAACAGTGAAAAGGAACAACAAAGGCCTAAGTACCTTGTAAAACAGCTTGCTGGCAGGCACTATTCCACATAAAAAGAGAACATGTAACAAGGGAAAATTATGCCGGAGACTGGGCGGGTAAGGCGTTGGCTGCTCCCTGGGAGGTCGGGGGGGGAGGCTGCGTCAGGGCGTCGCTGGGTTAGCACTTCCCGGCGTGGCGTCGCTGGGCGCCCCTGGCAACCGGTGTACTGTACTGCGCACTCGGTCATGTGATGCCCTGCATGTGCCCTAGCCTATGGCAGTTAGGGCAGGTAGACTGGTCCGTTTGCGGCAGGAGATGGCCCCATGGCGTCGTGTAGCCGTCGGGTGCAGGTTGTCGGTGCCGTGGGCGATGTCGTTGGGGGCCGCCTCGCAGTGCGGCTGTAGCTCCGCTGCGGCTGGCTGACGCTGGTGTGGCTGGCTGACTGACTGGATGGCTGCCGGGTATGGCTGGCTGGCTGGCTGGTGGGCTGCGGAGTGTGGCTGGCTGCAAGGCGAGCGACGGCAGAACGCTGAGCCGGAGCGTTGAGGCGAGAGACAGTGCGGGAGGCCACCGCTCGCAGCGCGCAGTGGGGGGGGTCTCGCTTCCCTGAATACCGTGATATGACTGGGTATTGTTTCTTCCACCCGTAGTTAGGAGCTCCCGGTAGTCCCCAATGGGTCCAGCGTTGCGCAATAAGCCGTAGCAGTCGCAAGAAAAGCATCTTTCCACATCGAATAAGTAACACTCGACCACTGTGTTTTAAGTTCTTTGGTTCGTAAACCGCTCGCCACCACTTTATAACTCGTTGGTCGTGGTTATGAATAGTTCCCGTTTTGTACTCAAAATATATATTTCAGTTTGTGAACAGGAGCAAAATATATACAGGCGAACACGGGAGGCGAGATGAACGCGCGTGTTGACAGCGCGCAAGCCAGTTAGTTACTCCTCGCCGTTCAGGCGTGAGAAATGCAAGTCGTACAAAATCGGATTGTCACGTGATTCTTATGTGATAGGAAGATTCCGTTCCGTTCCGTGCATAACACACGTAAGCGCAACATCCAGCTTTGGATTGAAATTTAGGACAGAGTTACTAGGAGGGAACAGAGTAAAAATTGTTGTCAGTAGCCTCAGAAACCTGTGTTTCGGTGAGAAGGAGAAGGTGAGGTTTAGAGGAGGAAATGAAAATTAGAACGAAGACCGCGAATGTTGCAGAAATTGATAAGAAAGAGGTTCGACTGTTCGAGGAGTTATCAAGACACCTCTCAAGTCAGCAGCCAGAAGGGGAGTCCTCTCTGGGGAAATTTGTGCCCGCCCCCCCAGGCGGGGACTCGGAGGCGGTGTGTTTATGCGCCATTTGGAATTTTAAATTTTGGGAAAAGGTGTGCATGTTGTGTGAATGTAGTGTGGTGTGGAAAGAGAGAGGATCTGTTTTAAGAGAGCATGCTGAACTACTCTCTGGTGTTGCTGAGACAACAGGGAAACGGATATTGAGGACACGGGAAGGGTCTTTGGAGGGCTTCAGCACCCTCCTCGCTTCCCATATATACCTCACCGGGAGTGGCTTACGCCCGTTTCGGTAGGTGTCTTCCTACCTACTCCTACTGAGAGAGTTTCACCGAAACGGCTAAAAGAAGATGACCAAGAGTCAGTTAAGAAAGGAAGAAAATGGCCAGTAGAACGCTCCTTGAGGAACCCATACTGGTGATTAGAACGAAGGTAAGAAGTGGATAGATGCTTAAGAAACTTCCGGTTATGGATTTATTCAAAAGCTTTAGATAGACATGAAAGTAAAGGTATAGGACGGTCGTTTGAGGAATTAGAACGGTCATCCTTCTTAGGCACAGGCTGTATGAAGGCGTACTTCCAGCTGGAAGGTAAGGTAGAGGCAGAGGCGAAATAGCCTGACCATGCAGGGTTTCAGCACGGAAACACAGTTTTTAGGATAATAGGAGGCACTCCATCAGGTCCATAAGCCTTCTGAGGGTTGAGGCCAGAAAGGACATAAAATAAAAAAAAATACAGGCAGTCACTCAACGGATTAGCCTGGTTCATGGTATTATAGAGTCGCTCAGTACGAGTATATGGCGTTGTCGATATCACTGCAGGCCGACAAACTTCGAATCTCTTGTGCTCTTTGTCTTACTGTGTAGCTGAGACAGATGGATACTTAACAATGACTTGTGGAGGCGCATCGATGGTTTGTTACCATTGCCTTTGTAGGATCATGGGGTACCGCTGGAATAACCGTGAAATTTAATCGAGGTATGTTGCCAGCCTAGATCGTGTGCGCCAAGTCTGGCTATATGGGCACGTGGCACGCCTCCCGGACGTCGATACTTCTCACAGGGTTGTTTCTGTGAGTGATAACCCGGAGTGGAGGAGACCAAGGGGACGCCCACGTAACTCATGGTTTGGAAAAGGCAGCAAATCCTGCCGAGAAGGAATTGAGATGAGTAGGGTACCTGCGTGGAGGCTGCTCGCGAAGATCGTCGGGAGCTTAGGTGGGCGTATGCTCTCCACTGATTAGTTTGTAACCTCATATACGATGTCATAATTCGGTAATAAAAATAAAGAACAATAAATGATTTATGTTAAGCAATAGTGATTGAAAATAGTCTAAGTACACCAGCAAGAGAGTCATTGCATATGTCGACTTATAATTCAGACCTAATTCCTACGCTTTGATATAATTAAATCATATTACACTTTGACTCTTTTTTCGATTCTTAAATCAGTTAACCCCAACCATATACACTATTCCTTTTTTTTTACGTCTTGGCCTCTTGCGCCGGTAGGCTTCTTCCCGGTGGATCCTGATGGTCGGCCCAGCCCGTTCTGGCACAGGCGAGTGTTTATAGTGGCGCCATCTTGTATTGGCTCATGCTGCCCTCCCGAAGCTCATCTTTAATCCTAGGATCTTGAGTCCGGGTTGATAGGTGGTCTTCTGGACAGCATGTGGGTAGTTTTAAGCCACTCGGCGGCGGCTGAAAAATCCCAGCTTGGTGGCACTGGTCGGGGATTGAACTCGCGTCCTCCTGAACGAGGGGCCGTCTTGCCATCCGTTCAGCCACCGCCTACCCTATTCAAGTACGTAAGATACAAACTAGTATATATTTTTAATGGGAGGGGGAGACTCTACGTTATCTACTTCTTCCATTTTGTTCAATAATTTGTAGATTTGTATTAGGTCTCTCCTTTCTCTTCTTTGTTCTAGTGTTGGTAAGTCCATTTCCTTTAGTTTTCCTCATATGTCAATCCCTCCAGCTCTGGAACCATTTTTGTTGCCATCTTTTGTATTCTTTTTAGTTTCTTTATGTGCTTCTTCTTATGAGGCGACCACATTACCTCCGCATATTCCAACTTTGGTCTGATCATAGTGGTAATTATTTTTTTCATCATATCCTTATCCATGTAGTGGAATGTTATTCCTTTATTTCTCACCATGTTATGCGTATCACCGAATATCCGATTAACATGACTCTCTGGCTGTTTGTTATCTTGCATTATTACTCCCAGATCTCTCTCTTCGTGTACTTTCTTTAATGTTTTACCATCTCCCATTTTATATGTTCATTTTGGTCTTCCTTCACTTTTTCCCATTTCCATAACATGACATTTCTTCACACTGAATTTCATCTCCCATTCCATACTCCACTTCCAAATCTTGTTTAGGTCTCCTTGCAGAATTTCACAGTCTATGTCTTAGCAGTCTTGCATCGTCTGCGAACAGGCTCATATAACTATTTATTCCCACTGGCATGTCATTAATATATACTAGGAAAAGTATTGGTGCAAATACTGATCCCTGGGGCACTCCACTCTCTTCAGGTCTCCATTCCGATTTTATGTCCTTAACCACTGTTCTCATCTCTCTTCCCCTTAGGTAGCTTTCCATCCAGTTCTTCATTTTCCCTTTCAATCCTCCTTTATTTTCTAGTTTCCATAGCAGTCTTGTATGTGGAACTTTGTCGAACGCCTTCTTTAGGTCTAGGTAGACACAATCAACCCATCCCTCCCTTTCCTGTATTTTATCTGTCACTCTTGAGTAAAAGCTCAGTAAGTTTGTCTCACTTGAGCGCCCTTCTCTAAATCCATACTGTTTACTTGTGGTTAAATTATGTTCCTCTAGAAATTGCGTCCATTGTTTCTTTCTCACTTTCACTTTTATGGGGACCACTTCGGCCCTCCGCCACTCCTTAGGCACTGTATCAGTTGTTATTGAGCATTTAATGATGTCATATATCGGTCTAACCAGCTCATTTTTGCATTCTTTCAATATATACCCTGAGACTCCATCCGGTCCTACAGCTTTCCTCTCTTCCAGCTCCCCTAACAATTCATATATCTCCTCTTTGTTTACCGTGACTTCTTCCATATGAAAATTTATCTTGTTTTCTTGTGGCTCATTAAATATTGATTCATTAGTAAAAACTTGCTGGAACTTTTTGTTTAGTAACTCCGCCATGTCTTTAGGATCATCGATTGTCACATTCCCATCCCTCAGTCTGTCAATTGTTTCTCTTGGTTCAATCTTTCCATTTATGAATCTATAAAATTGTTTAGGTTGTTCCTTGCAATTTTCTACAATATCCTTTTCATATCCTTTTTCCTCTTACTTCCTTATTTTCACGTATTCATTTCTCGCTACCTTAAAATCTTTATTCCTTTTTTTTTATATTTTCCTTGCTTTGTCTCTTTTTGTTATTTTGCCTTAGGACACCTTACATTAAACCAGTCCTTTTTTTTCCCTTTTCTTTAGGTCTGTATTCTGGTACAAACTTCTTAACCCCTGTTTTATATGCCTCCATTAAAATATCATACTTTTCTTGCACCTCACTTGTTCCCATAAGCTCATCCCAGTCCAGCTCTCCATAATATTTCCTAAGATTTTCTACGTCTGCCTTCCTATAGTTTAACCTGTTTCTTTTATATGATTCATCCTCTTCACTTCCTTCCTCCTCCGTTTCTATCTCTATGATCACGTGGTCATTCTTTCCCAGAGGGCATCTGTACTTTAATTCATCCTTCAAGTGTATTCCTCTTGTTAACACCACGTCCGGTCTCGCCGGTTCGTCGTCACTTCTATATCCTGTGTTTTCCTTCACCCTTTGCATCATCAAGTTTTCCATCATCAATCTTAACGATCTTTCCCCCCCCATGCTATATCTCCACCACCGCTTTTAAACATCCCCCAATCTACCTCTTTACAATTAAAATCACCAACTAATAGTACTCTTCTGTTTGCCTTGAGTATTCTACTTAAACTCTGAATGGTATCTTCAATCATGATTTCATGTTCTTCTTTACTCCATGAGTTTGTTCTAGGTGGTACATACGTTGTTGTGATCGTCATCCTTTCTCTTTTTTTGTTCTCCAAATTTACACTCACTATTTCTACTTTTCCTTCTCCATATACTACTGATTTTACTAATAACTCCTTCTTTGTCATTATCATCACTCCTCCACCACCTTTGCCCACTCTATCTTTCCTCCATACATTGTATTCTTTTATCAGACATTATTCGAATGTCTTTATTTAGTTTAGTTTCTCTTAAGCATACTATCATGGGCTCCTTCTCTTGTAGGTAGTCTTGCAATTCCAACTTACTAGATATTATTCCGTCTACATTTGTGTACATCACACTCAATCCCTTAATTGTGTCGATCTTGTCTAACTTTCGCTCTCTTTCACCTTCTCCCTTATGTACCACTTTCTGACACGATCTCCCAGAATTCTCCAAAAATACCTCTTTTTCCTCCACAGATCTTACATTATTCCTTTCTTTTGTCCCTGCTAGAAGTTCGTTCCATTTCTTCCTTGCTTCTTCATTTATATATATATATATATATATATATATATATATATATATATATATATATATATATATATAAAAATATATTTATATATATATATATATATATATATATATATATATATATATATATATATATATATATATATATCCTTACATTCTTCTACTTCTCTTAGGTTAGTTGTTCTGTATAGTATTTTTTCTCTTACTTTTTGTGACTTGTTTTGATTGCCCGCTATGTAAGGGCCCATTCAATAGATTTCTTCTACCTCCTCCTCTAGGTCTCGAATTTCATCGTCATTAAGTTTTTCAGCAGATCCTTCACTGACTTCAGCTCTTCCTTTTCCCTTTTAGGTGTATAAGTAATGTTTTTCTCTTTCATTCCGAATATTATTACACATTTTTTTCTTATCTGCTACATCTCTTACTAAATCTTCATTCTTTTTAATGACCTTGACCATCTTTTTTTTTTTTTTCTACGTTTTCCTTTTCCTCTTTTAGTTGCTTCTCAATTACTTGCTTAAAATCTATATCAGCTTTTTCGTGCTCTACCTTCCAGGTTTTCATTTCACCCAGCACTTCCTCCTTAACTCGTTTTTCCTCCTTATCTATTATCACTTTCAGGTCTTCATTTTCTTTACGTACAACTCCTAATCCTGCCTTCACCATACTTTCGTATTTCCCTAGCTTCTCTTTCAACTGCTCATTTTCCTGAGCCAGGAGTTTCTCTCTTTCTTCTAGATTCCTTACTCTAGAGTCTAGATCTTACTTCACTATGCACTCTTACTTTGGACATCCTCTTCTTTCATGACCTTGACTCTGTCTATCCACATATTTAACTTCTTTTCCACCAGCAGTACTCTGTTGTATATACGTATACGGATGTTTCCATCCACCGCCACCGAACCCCGAGAACGCAGGCTCTATGTTTTCGTAAAACTTGTCACTCCCCAAGACCCCCACGGCTCCTTCTAGAACTTTCCGCCTTGTTACCCTTCTTTCTCCTCCCCTCGATGTCCGAGACCCTTCGTCCTCCTCACTCAACTCACTCAAGGTTTTTTTAAGTTTTTAAGCACATCACCCCGGCCCTATATCACAACAACCTGGCTGGCGAAACAGCTGATCCTGGAAGTGGGACTCAGGATCTCGGGTGTGTGTGTGTGTGTGTGTGTGTGTGTGTGTGTGTGTGTGTGTGTGTGTGTGTGTGTGTGTGTGTGTGTGTACTATAAAATGAACCACGTGTTCGATTTCTCGAAATGATAACGTTTGTTCACGTGCCTGATGTTATCAACAGGGACAAGGCCCGTGTACTCTCACCCTCTTACTACATAATCAGTTAGGCCTCAATCCATCTCACTTCGCACCTGTACGTGAACGCTTTAGAAAAAAAGGGAGTTTCAGCCCTAAAAAAAAAATATCTAATTTGACATCTAAAAAATGTTTTATCTTTTTTTGAGGAAAGTGCATAGTATTTATTTTTCCCATTTCATTTTCTTTTACCGTATACTTACTCCTTAGCTTTATAAAGAAATGTTTAGGATGCCCAAAAAAGGTCAAACTGCTTGTTTGTAAGAGCATGACCGCCACCCTTCTTTATAAGTCGTTGAAATAAGTTAGGAGAGGCGGTGGCTTAGACGTCAGCGTCCTGGCACGGCGTTCAAGAAGACGCAGGTTCCCGTCCCGCCCGCCACGACAAACAAGCTGGCAATTTTTCAGTCATCTCCGAGTGGTCTAGGACTACCCACATGTCTTCCTGAAGACCATCCATCGACCAGGACTCCAGATTATCTCGAAATAAGGTTAGAACATGAGCTTCGGGGGGGCAGCATGAGCCAATCAAGAAGGCACCACAATAAATACTTGCCTGCGCCACACCGCTCTGACATAGGCAGACTGAGAGGGAGAGACCATACAGATATATCCAAATATATCACCAAACGAACTTTAAAGAACCATTAGAACATTTAAAAACAACACTCCAGGAATAACTAACATAAACAAGATAATACTAAACAATCTTAAAGAAGGGGCACTATCAAAAATACAATGGATCTTCAACCATACACTATCAATGGGATACTTTCCAGATAAATTCAAAACCGCAATAATCAAATTTATCCCAAAAGAAAATACAGACAGCACAAACCCAATAAACTATAGACCAATATCGCTGCTTGAAGTAACTGGCAAGGTACTGGAAAAAATATTCAACCCCAGGCTGAGAGCATTACTAGAAACAAAAAACATCCTTAAAGACACACCACGGCTTCAGGATCAACAGAGGCACCGACACAGCACTCACAGCCATACACGAGACCACAGCTTACCACACGGCCAGAAACAACCACTGTTACCTTATGCTAAGGGATGTCAGCATGGCCTTCGATAAAGTTTGGATTCAAGGATTACAATACAAGATAGCCCACCTAGATATGCCGGACATAACCAAAATAATTCTCATCAACTTCCTCATCAATAGAAAAGCAAAGATCAAAATAACTAACCACACAGGCCCTCCGTTTCCACTGTCGGCAGGGGTGCCACAGGGGAGCGCACTGTCACCTACATTGTATATCATATATACAAATGACCTCCCTGAACCAGCCATAGACTGCAATATCATACAATACGCTGATGACAAAACTCAAATAATAGGATATACGGGGAAATCCAGAGCTCTCATGGCAAACACGACAAAGAATGAAATAGAAAAAATCAACAACGTATACGAAAAGAAATGGAAAATAAAAACAAACAACAACAAATTTAAGATTATACCACTAGCAGTAAAGAAGAAAACAACATAATAGTTGAAAGAACTCAAAAAGAATACTCTGAAAAAGGCAAAGGCCTCGGACTAACAATCAACATAGCTGGAATAGAACAACACATCAAGGAAATAAGAAACAAAGCAACAGGAGCTCTAACGGAACTTTACCGGTTCAGGAACACACCAACTAAAATAAAACTTCACCTCATCAAAACATACATACTACCTATATTGCTATACCCGCCAATACCTCTAGCATCAACAAGCGCGTCAAGCAAAAATAAACTACAGCAGGTCCAAAACCAAGCATTGAGATTTGCCAATAACGAGACATTCCCTTACACCAAGGACACCAAAATAATGCACGATGAAACCAAGATAGAACCAATAAACTACCATCTTTACACACAAGCACATAAAATATTTGAGAAAATGACAAATTTACAAAGCCTGCACTTCTTGAACATCATAGACAATTATGGAATACACAAAAATCACCCATGGTTTCAAAGGACAACAATCATTCTAGACAGAGGCCCACCAATAAAGAAATATACATCATAAAAGCACAACGAACACAATCAAGCTAACAAGAACACACAAAACAACACCACTTGACTGAGAACGACACAAAACGCATCACAGCATAAAGTACATCAGTAAATAAGCAAGGCGGACAGCCCGCCATCTTTCAATCTCTCACTTTTCTTCCTATAACTTCCTCAACTTACCTTACTCTTAACACCACTTATTTCCCCCCCCCCCTACTCTATCATACACATTTATGGTTATGGTTAGGGGCTGGGCCATATTGCTGACCACAAGGTCTCAGCAAGAAAGCCTATCGGCGCTATACACCAAGACGTAGAAAAATGATGCAAAATAAATAACATAGACCACAGAGAAAGAGACGGGCCCCATTCACTCTGAGATATTGATCGATATGTAGGCTTCTTGACCACTGACCAGTTGCTTTAAAGAATTATCTTATTTTTTCTTTGCTAACTTTTTTTTTTCTACAGGCAAGATACGGAACAGTTGAAGACCAGTCCTTCGCCTTCAGGGAGCACGCAGAGAGGCTGGGGGCTCTCGCCTACCACCATGTTACCAATAACGACCGGGATATGTCGGGACATATCACAAAATCATTCAACTTCCTCGCTTATAAGGCGCCTGTTAACCAAGGTATAAAATGTATCTTATCATTCAAAATATATATATATATATATATATATATATATATATATATATATATATATATATATATATATATATATATATATATATATATATATATATATATATATATATATATATATATATATATATATATATACTACTCACTGCTCCTAACAAGAGACCAGAGGAATGGCCGAAAAAAAGGTAAATTGCGGAAGGAGAGGTGTCCTGATACCCTTCTCTTGAAAGAGTTCAAGTCGTAGGCAGGAGGAAATACAGATGAAGGAAGATTGTTTCAGAATTTACCAGCGTGAGGGATAAAAGAGTGAAAATCCTGGTTAACTTGTGCGAAAGGGATTTGAACAGTTAAGGGATGAGCTTGAGTAGAAAAGCGTGTGCAGTGAGGCCGCGGGAGTGGGGGAGGCATGCAGTTAGCAAGTTCAGAAAAGCAGTCAGCGTGAGAATATCGATAGAAGAGAGAAAGAGAGGGAACATGGGGGCGGAATTTAAGAGGTAGAAGACTATCAGTAAGAGGAGGAGAGCTGATGAGACGATCAGCAACCGCCATCTGCAGACCAGCCAGAGGGAGCTGTGCGCTTGTAGACTCTGCTGTATATAACTGTCTAAAGCACTCGGCTCGAGAGTCCGCTACCGATCCTCACCTGATACTATCGGCCCATCACCTGTTCTGATAGTGCTCGTCTGAGATGTGGGTGTGTAGCAAAACTTTTTCAGATCTAGGAAGGCAGGTCTAAGGTCGTTTGCATTTAGACAATCCTTAACATCCTCAGCGAAACCTCTGGCATTCCTCTCTTTATATCTTCTCTGAAGGGTTCTAGTGACAAAATCCTGTATCGCTTCGAGCCCCCAGCCAGCCTGGCAACACAATGCTCCTCTTTGTTCTCCAATGTGTTCTTCAAAGCACCTCCCCTTCTAGACCTTGGACGCTTTCCAGTGCACTCCTGGGCAGATTTAAAAGTCTCTCGTGTAAAGATACCCCTCAGCTCTCCCAGATCCTCCAGTGCACCAAGCACTGATATGAAACTGCTACTGTATAATCCTGTGCACGTGCCTCGTCCGTGTTTCCAAAATATGAACCAAGGAGGATTGCTTCTTGATATTTTCTTGGACCTGATGCGTATGCTCAGTTTTGCAACGTCATTCCTGGTCAGTTGAAAAAAGAAACAGTTAAAAAAATACTGCTCTGGAAGATCATTCAACGAGTGCTAACAAGGATGTGATCGATCTTCTCTGCCACACTACCCTACCAGCATTGCTATACCGAGTTTAAAGGCGAAGTTCGCGTCTATGGGACCAAGAACCAGTAAGCCTCAGTCAGCGGCTGTTTACCTTTCTTGTGCAAGAGTCATGGGGACCAACACATATTTCGTAACCAGCTCTCTTTGTCCCGACAGATGCATTGAAATCGCGAAGACAGTGAGTGTGTGAGGCGGGGGGCACCGGTCCATTTCATTGTCGAGCTTGACATTGAGACGCTATTTGAATGGTCAGCGTCGGGCGCAGCGTCCAGGGATACGCGGGTTCAGGGGGACAGCATGGGCCAAGCTACATGGCTGCACTATAAACACTTGCCTGCGCCATAGCGGGCTGGGGTCGACCATTAGCCCCCATCAAGTAAGCCCACCGACGCCACAGGCGGAGCGTAAACAATAACAAAAAGATATCAAGTTAATACATTCGGAAAGGCGCTAATGCTCATCGGTGGCATAGTTGGTATGCTGCCCTAACTTCTACTCAGAATGCTCGGGTTCGATCCCCGGCACTCAGTGGTGTTCAGTACGGGTGAATAATATATATTTGTAAGCATATTTTTTTGCATAATTATCATGCATTCTAGGTAGTTATATGGTACTTGGCCCCTCCTACCAAGTGAGCATTTGCACAAGGTATCAGAATTCGAAACCTTCCTCGTTGTTGATAGGTTTTGTCAGAACTCCCCAGCCGTTCAATCTATTTAAAGGCACTTTTTTTTTGTTGCTCTTTGGCAGCTTTTCGAGAGATCATTGAGCACATTTTATCATGTTCCTTGAGGCGTTATCTCCAAGCCTTAATCGTAAAGCTTTCCCGTCTCATACAAGTAGTGTTCCAGGTGACCATTTTATACTTAAATTTCACTGTGAAATAAAAATAAATGGCACTTCAGCCAGATCTTGTAGTGCTAGGTAATGTGTTCGTCCTTGTAGACATCTGCCAAGAAATTCCAGCGCCGTTAGATTTCTTTGAGCTTTCTCTTGGACGACCCCAGACCGTTAGTGGCGCAGACGAATTATATTTATAGTGACTGCCGTGATACATGATTCTTGTTTGTCCCATGGGGCCCCCAGTGCTCCTGTTGACTGAAGTCGCTGAAGTTGGAGTCGATTAAAATTCTAGGCAGCATGTGGATAATCTTTCACCACTCAGCGATGGGTGAAAACTGTCAGCCTGCATCGGTGGAACTCAAACCTAGATCACCTGATTCATCACACCAGCACGCTGACCACTCGGGCAGCACCTGCCGAATGTACATGAACTCCTCCAATGTTTTTTGGGGGGCAACGTAAAGTTCAATTGTTTCATGAGAGTATGGTATTTTCTATGCTGCTTTAGCTGTCATAGTAACACCAAGAATTTTCACCTTTATATGGATAATTGTGTCCAAGATGCTGTCACAAAACTGAGGTACTACCCCTCGTATATCAATGGCCGCCCGCCTCTAGCCACTGCCAAAAAGTATCGTTTAGTCGGCGCAACATCTGTGGTCATATGCCGGAGAGAGACAGAAGGGGAAGGAATTATTGGAGAAGGGGACAGATCCCAGGAGACTGGACACAACCCCCGATTAATACCTGCTATCCATTCACTGCTGGGTGGACAGGGGCGTAGGGTATCGGAAAAGCCGACCAAATTTTCCCACTCCGCCCGGGAATCGAACCCGGGCTCTCTCGGTTGTGAGCCGAGTGTGCTAACCACTGCACCACGAAGCCCCCAACCACTGCCAGATGTACCATTTTATCCCCAAAATAGCTTATATTCCCAACTTCATGAGATAGACTACGCAACCATGGAGAATGTTTTTAGTTTCAAAATGCGAATGTTTTAACTGATTATTTATGTCCTTTCCTCATGCAACCAAAATAATGCCCCTCATCATCGTCATCCAGCATGCCTGGAACTTCAATTGTAGAACATACTACAATTGAAGTTCCAGGCATGCTGGATGACGATGAACAACTAAACGCAACATGCTACTCAAACTTTCTTAAGAGTTTCCCTATTAACACACACACACACACACACACACACGAAAGACTAATACCTGTCTTTTCCTTACCAAAGACAAGAATCAGTGGGCCCAGTACATGGGCATCCCGCTCGATATGTGGTCGCCTTTAGTACTTTCCAAGGGCATCATCAGTAAGGTCCTGCAAGAGGCAATACTTGACAGGTTAGTAGTCCTGCATGTTTACGATATTTGGTGTTTCAATGAGTTTCTGTGCGCGCGCGCGCGTGTGTGTGTGTGTGTGTGTGTGTGTGTGTGTGTGTGTGTGTGTGTGTGTGTCTTGGTATTCATTTAGCATATATTGTCGCAATCATAAATTAAGTAAATGGGGCCTACCTTGTATGCAACTTGCATTATCGTATCGGTAAAGCCTTAGAACATATAAGTGAATGAATTAAAGTTTAATAAATATTTTTTTCACAACAAGGGAGGCAGCTCAAGGGCAAGAAACAAAAACAGGAAGATATAAACCCGCTAGACGCTGCTCCATCAAAAGAAGCCAAAACGATAAACCAGGAAAGGGGTCAATTTCGGGTGAAGAGGTGTCCTGATACTCTTTTCTTGAAAGAGTTCAAGTCGTAAGAGGGAGGAAACACAAACGAAGGAAGGCTGTTCCAGAGTTTACGAGCAGAAGGGTTACTAGTTATCTATTCCATAAGGGATTGGACACAAGGAGCCTTCAAACCCGCTAACCATGATCTTTACATTTCCGTCCGAGATCGTGCCAGATCTATTTTTCGACTAACCAAAACCTCTTTCATCCATAGCAAATCTCAAAACCTTGCTTTTTCTAATTATTCTCGGGACTTCTGGCACCTAGCCAAAAATATGTCTTCTTCATCTTCCTCTCCTCTTCTTAACTCTGACGACAGCACCGCCGTCTCATCTATCTCTAAGGCTGAACTCTTCGCTAAAACTTTCTGTAACAAATATTCCTCCTACTCATCCCCCCTCTGACTCCTTTATGCCTGTTACTAAGATTATTCGGAATGATGTTTTCTACGTCCTCTCCGGACTCAACTCTCAGAAGGCTTATGGACCTGATGGAGTGCCTCCTATTGTCCTTAAAAAACTGTGCCTCCATGCTGACACCCTGCCTGGTCAAACTCTTTCGCCTCTGACTGTCAACATCTACCTTTCCTTCCTGCTGGAAGTATGCATTCATACAGCCTGTGCCTAAGAAGGGTGACCGTTCCAATCCCTCAAACTACCACCCTATAGCTTTACTTTCCTGCCTATCTAAAGCTTTTGAATCAATCCTTAACCGGAAAATTCAAAAGCACCTTCCCACTTATGATTTTTTATCTGGTCCCCAGTATGAGTTCCGCAAGGGGCGTTCACCTGGCGATCTTCTTGCTCTATTAACTGATTCTTGGTTATCCTTTCTTAACCGTTTCGGTGAAACTTTCTCAGTTGCGCTAGACATAACAAAAACTTTCGATAGAGTCTGGCAAGAGTCTTTGCTTTATAAACTGCCCTCTTTCGGATTATATCCCTCTCTCTGTTCCTTTATCTCCAGTTTCCTTTCCGTCCGTTTTATCTCTGGAGTGGTAGACGGTCACTGTTCTTCCCCTAAACCCATCAACAGTGGTATCCCACAGGGTTCTGTCCTATCACCCGCTCTCTTCCTGTTATTCATCAATGATCTTTTTTCCATAACAAACTGTCCTATCCACTCATACGCTGATGACTCCACTCTGCATTATTCAACTTATTTCAACAGAATACCCTCTCAACAGAAATTACAAGACTCCAGAGAGGAGGCTGCTGAACGCTTAACTTTATTTCTGATTGGGGGAAAAGGAACCTTGTAGCCTTCAATGCCTTAAAAAAAAAAAAAAAAAAATTCCACCTATCGACTCTACATAATCTTCCGAACACCTATCCTCTATTCTTCGATAACACTCAGCTGTCACCTTCTTCAACACTAAATATCCTCGGTCTATCCTTATCTCAAAATATCAACTGGAAACTTCCCTTCTCCTCTCTTACTAAATCAGCTTCCTCGAGGTTGGGAGTTCTGTATCGTCTCCGCTAGTTCTTCTTCCCCGCACAGGTGCTCTCCATATATAGGGGCGTTGTCCGCCCTCGTATGAAGTATGCAGCTCACGTGTGTGTATGTGTGTGTGTGTGGGGGGGGGGGCTCCACTCACACAGCTCTCCTGGACAGAATGGAGTATAATCTCATCAGCTCTTCTCCTTTTACTGATTGTCTTTTACCTCTTAAACTCCGCCGCCGTGTTGCATCTCTTTCTATCTTCTATCGATAGTTTCATGCAGACTGCTCTTCTGGACTTGCTAACTGCATGCCTTCCCCCCTCCCGCGGCCCCGCTGCACACGACTTTCTACTCATGCTCATCCCTATTCAGTTCAAACCCCTTATACAAGAGTTAACCAGCATCTCCATTCAAGACACCTACCGAACGGGCGTAAGCTACTCCCGGTAAGGTTATATGGGAAGCGAGGAGGGTGCTGAAGCCCTTCAAAGACCCTTCCCATGTCCTCACTAACCGTTTCCCTTTTGTCTCATCAACACCAGAGAGTAGTTCAGCATGTTCTTTAAAGATAGATCCTCTCTCTTTCTACACCACACTACATTCACATACACACCTTTTCCCCAAATTTAAAATTCAAAATGGCACATACACGAACTGCCTCGGAGTCCTCGCCTGGAGGGGGGACAATAAATTCACCTAGGGAGGACTCCCCTTCTGACTGCCGACTTGAGAGGTGTCCTGATAGCTCCTCAAACCTCCTCCTTATCAATTTCTGCATCATTCGCGGTATTAGTTATAATTTCCATTCTGTGGAACACCATCTCTCTTCCTCTAAACCTCACCTTCTCTTCCTCACCGTAACACAGGTTTCTGAGGCTACTGAAAGCAATCTCTACTCTGTTCCCTCCTACTATCTCTTTCCTAAATTTCAATCCAAAGCTGGATGTTCCGCCTACGTGCGCAACGACATCACTTGCTCTCGTGCCCACGACCTTGACTCTTCTGAATTTTCCACCATCTGGCTAAGACTTCATTGTTATTCTATTACTAAATACATCTGTGCTGTCTATCTCTCACCTAACTCTACTAACTTTGTAAAATTCCTTGATGCGCATCTTGACCCACTCTCCCTTCGCTGAAATCTCCGTCTTGGGAGATTTCAATGTTCACCACCAGCTTTGGCTTTCATCCTCTTTCACTGACCAGCCTGGTGAACAAGCCTGCAACTTTGCTCTCTTCAACTACCTAGAGCAGTTGGTTCAGCACCGTACACGTATTCCCGACCGCCTTGGAGACCGGCCCAACATACTAGACCTCTTCCTTATCTCTAACCCTTCTGCTTACTCTGTTAAACTGTTCTCTCCGTTGGGCTCCTCCGATCACAACCTTATTTCTGTATCCTGTCCTATTGCTCCTGTACATCCTCTGAACCCACCGAAGAGGCGATGTTTCTGGCATTTTGCTTCAGGTCGGTGGGACGACCTGAGGATGTACTTTTCCAATTTCCCGTGGAATGATTACTGCTTCCAGGAGAGAGACCCCTCTCTGTGTGTGTGCCCAGCACATCACAGAGGTGATTGTCTCTGGAATGGAGGCATACATTCCACGTTCTTTCTCTACTCCTCATGCTTAAAAGCCTTGGTTTAATCATGCTTGTTCTCGTGCTATTAAAAATAGAGAGGCAGCTCACAAAAGGTACCAGAACCTTCGCACTCCTGCTAACCTTGATCTTTATATTTCAGCCCGGAACTGTGCCAAATCTATTCTTCAACTTACTAAAAGCTCTTTCATAAATAGAACATGTCACCATCCTGCTTTCTCTGTTTCTTCCAGAGACTTTTGACACCTAGCCAAAAGTATCTCCTCTAATTTAACTTCTTCCTTTTTCCCATCTCTCCTTAACCCTGACGGCAGCACCGCCGTCTCATCTATCTCTAAGGCTGAGCTCTTCGCTCAAACTTTATGTAAGAACTCCACCCAGGACGTTTCTGGGCATATTCCTCTTACCCATCCCCCCTCTAACTTCTTTATGCGTGTTATTAAGATTTTTGAGAGTGATGGTTTATGTGCCCTCTCTGGCCTCAACTCTCAGAAGGCTTATGGACCTGATGGAGTGCCTCCTATTGTCCTTATAAACTGTGTTTCCGTGCTGACACCCTGCCTGGTCAAACTCTTTCGTCTCTGCCTATCAACATCTACCTTTCCTTCCTGCTGGAAGTACCCCTTCGTATAGCCCAGTGTTATTCACTAATTTTTGCAAGAGAGCCACTTTGGTTAAACACATTGATTTAGAGAGCCGCAGCTACTGCAAGTTAGCGTAACTCAACTAATTAAATTAAGTAGTACTGGGCTGCAAGTGCAATATAGTAAATGCAGCTACCTTCCACAAGCAGCAACAGTTAAGCCCTTACTTTCATATATGTTGCCGCAGTCTCAAATATCTGTTGCCTAATTTCAAACACAAATCTCCAGGAGTAAGAGTAACGCAATACGTCCAGTCTCCCCGAAAGGTTTAACTCAACTGATTCGGGGAGACCACCGACGCGCGGCCTAGAGCTAGACGTGTCGCTGATGTTTCCCGTATTAGACACGTATGATTTCGCGCGGCCTAGAACTACGTAGACGTGTCGCTGATCAGTTTTCCCGTAGTAGACACGTATGATTTCTGTACGACTAGGGCAGGGATGTTAGAATGTTATCGCTTACTGTGACTTTGTCTTCCATCTCACCTCATGAAAATATATATCTTTCTTGATAAATTATTAAATTATTTTTCTATGTATTTTTTTTATTAATTAATTTATATATTTTTCGAGAGCCGTGAATTGAGTCATTGCGAGCCGCCAGCGGCTCGCGAGCCGCGCAATGAATACCACTGGTATAGCCTGTGCCTAAGAAGGATGACCGTTCAAATCCCTCAAACTACCGCCCTATAGCTTAACTTCCCTATCCACTTCTAACCTTCTATCTGTTCGCCAGTATGGGTTCCGCAAGGGGCGTTCTACTGGTGACCTTCTTGCTCTCTTAACAGTCTGACTCATCGTCATCCTCTCTTAGCCGTTTCGGTGAAATTTCCTCTGTTGCCCTAGGTATATCGAAATCCTTCGATAGAGTCTGGCACAAGTCTTTGCTTTCTAAACTGCCCTCTCTCGGATTCTATCCCTCTCTCTGTTCCTTCATATCCAGTTTCCTTTCCAGCCGTTCTATCTCTGGGGTGATAGACGGTCATTGTTCTTCCCCTAAACCTATTAACAGTGGTGTTTTACAGGGCTCTGTCCTATCATCCACCCTCTTCCTGTTATTCATTGATGATCTTCTTTCCATAACAAACTGTCCTGCCCACTCATACACCCACGACTCCACTCTGCATTATTCAACTTCTTTCAATAGAAGACCATCCCAACAGGAAGTACATGACTCCAGACTGGTGGCTGCAGAACGCTTAACCTCAGACCGTGCTATCATTTCCGATTGGGGAAGAAGGAACCTTGTGTCCCTCAATTTCTCCACCTATTAATTCGACACAATCTTCCAAACACCTATTCCCTATTCTTCGACAACACTCAGCTCTCACCTTCTTCAACCCTAAATATCTTCGGTCTATCCTTAACTCAAAATCTTAACTGGAAACTTCATATTTCTTCTCTCACTAAATCAGCTTCCTTGAGGTTGGGCGTTCTGTATTGTCTCCGCCAGTTCTTCTCCCCCGCACAGTTGCTATCCATATACAGGGGCCTTGTCCGCCCTCGTATAGAGTATGCATCTCACGTGTGGGGGGGCTCCACTCACACAGCTCTATTGGACAGAGTGGAGTCTAAGGCTCTTCGTCTCATCAGCTCTCCTCCTCTAACTGATAGTCTTCTACCTCTTAAATTCCGTCGCGATGTTGCCTCTCTTTCTATCTTCTATCGATATTTTCACGCTAACTGCTCTTCTGAACTTGCTAACTTCATGCCTCCCCCCCTCCCGCGACTTTCTAATCAAGCTTATCCCTATACTGCTCAAATCCCTTATGCAAAAGTTAACCAGCATCTTCACTCTTTCATCCCTCACGCTGGTAAACTCTGGAACAATCTTCCTTCATCTGTATCTCCTACCTACGACTTGAACTCTTTTAAGTAGAGGGTATCTGGGCACCTCTCCCCCCCGAAATTGACCTATCTTTTTGGCCACTCCTCTGTACTCTATTCAGGAGCAGTAAGTAGCGGACTTTTTTTTCATTATTGTTTTCTTTTTTCACGCCCTTGAACTGTCTCCTATTCTGTAAAAAAAATAAATAAATAAATAAATAAATCTGGAGCAGCCTTCCTTCATCTGTATTTCCTCCTTGACCTTGACTCTTGACCTCTTTCAAGAAGAATGTATCAAGACACCTCTCCACCCGAATTTGACCTCTCTTTTGGCTACTCTTTACTTTTATCTATTATGGGAGCGGCGAGTAGCGGGCTTTTTTTTGTACTCTTTTTGTTGCCCTTGAGCCGTGTCCTTTGATGTAAAAAAAAATGATGTCGGTTAAGGTTCGTTTTTTTTAATGTGCCAGTCTTCCATTACCTATCTTATGACACATCACTAGCTCTTCATATATCTTTTCTACAAAAGTTCTTCAATCATGTAAACGCTTATTAAATCAAATTCAAGGACTATTTTTTTTATTGTTGAAAATAGGGAATAATATTCATGAAAGCGCAGCCTTTTCTGGCAGCGGTCGCGGCGGTGGTCCAGCCGGTGTTGCGAGAAATACCTCCTCGCAGAAATAAGTCGTATATACATGATGGGGTCGAGGGGGTGGGGGGGGGGGAGCCCCTCCGTTAGAGATTTTGGTATGTAAAGTTCGGTTGGAGTAGTTTAAATATGCTCCCCCACCCGACGGGTCCACGAAAGGCATTGAAAAATCAATCATTATGTGATTTCCGGAGAAAAATACTATTTCCATGTTAAAACCACCAAAAAACACCCAGAATTAAAATATTATTGTTCAAGTCTGAGCAACGTTAATGAAACGAGTCTCTACCTTGATGTCTATGAAAGGGCGTCAAGGAAAAATGTAAAACTAGTATAGATTCATACAGTCCCCTCGATGAGCAGACATCGATATGAAAAATATGTGACCGTAAAATATGGAGAATAAAAAAGGAAAAGGTGGGACACGAATAATACCTTATGAGGAAACAGATTGCTGATGACGTTTGTTTTGAACTTTCCAATGCCAACAAAATAACTATCTCATCCTGAAGCACATTACACATTTTAATGAAATTGGGGATAGAAGAAGTGAAAAAAATATTAATTGCTCAAAAACGTTTTTGAAAATATTAATTGCTCAAAAACGTTTTTGAAAAGCACGCTCATGGAATTGTAAATAATGGCGTGTTCATCGAATAGGCTGAAATTGAGTTGGTAACGCATCATGTGAGGGGTGCCCATTAGAATTCACTTCCGCCTTCAAGAATGGCAAAGTGGCATGCTGAGATTGGGTTGTTGAAATTTATTAAGTTAAAAGAGCGATCTAAAATTTAAGATGATGTGGAGCGGCAATTCCTTAACAGAGCGCCCTTCAGGGATATTCGTGGAACAGTTTTACTAATGTGATACTCAAAAGTCAATTTGGAGTCTAATAATACTAAAATTAATTTTAACTTTCAAAAATTGATTATTTGGTTGTCCTTGAGCGACTAAAATGATCTTGGCAGGGTGTAATTTTATGCAACAACGCTGACACCAAGAAAAAAATCATGTCAAGATTTGCATTCAAATGAGTTGCCACAAGAGGCCTACTTTGAGGATCAAAAACAGGAGAGATTGCAGAAGAATAATCGATTTAGGCCATTCAATGAAAGGAAATGCCACGCCAGATATTACAAGTACAGAAAATGAAAATGAAAGAGGAACAAGACCTCTACCCTGAGGAACACCGATTTTGACGAGTAAAACTGCTAATATATTCTTCATTGGCAACGCGTTGGTGCCTGTCAAGTAAAATCAAATAAAACATAAACTGAGTCATTAATACCTCTCTCTCTCTCTCTCTCTCTCTCTCTCTCTCTCTCTCTCTCTCTCTCTCTCTCTCTCTCTCTCTCTCTCTCTCTCTCTCTCTCTCTCTCTCTCTCTCTGCTTATACGAAACTTTATACATTCTGTGTATATTTACTTTCAATATAAGGGTTGAATAGATAGATTCCATATAATTAATATAATTTAAAAAATGAGGAATGAGTGGATCAGCTGTCAGCTGTGTGTAGCACACAAGAGCGCGGGATGAGGGGGACCGGACAGCCAGGCAAGGTGGGCTATGAGCCAGGGCAATTTCCATCCTGGCCGTGAAGGAAGTGACCTGGGGTCAGACCTTCAGCACACTCCCGGGAGGCTAAACTCATCGGTCAAGCATATACGCCTTTTCACTCAGTGGTGGATCAGGTAGAAGTGGAGGTGATAGTACGTCACGGGGAGGTTGCGCGAATAGGCAAGAATTTTAGGCCGGTCGTGAGTTGACCTTAGTAGTTATAATATTGCCATACCGGCTTGATTGTCCTGCGCCATAGCGGCTTGATTTGGCGGGGCAAGGGAGCGTGGGGCGGGGGCGGAAAGACATCCGTAGTATCCTACGCCATAGCGGCTTGATTTGGCGGGGCAAGGGAGCGTGGGGCGGGCGCGGAAAGACATCCGTAGTATCCTATGCCATAGCGGCTTGATTTGGCGGGGCAAGGGAGCGTGGGGCGGGGGCGGAAAGACATCCGTAGTATCCTACGCCATAGCGGCTTGATTTGGCGGGGCAAGGGAGCGTGGGGCGGGGGCGGAAAGACAGCCGTAGTAACCGATGACATGGCGGCTTGATTTGGCGGGGCAAGGAGCGTGGGGCGGGGCGGAAAGACATCCGTAGTAGCCTACGCCATAGCGGCTTGATTTGGCGGGGCAAGGGAGCGTGGGGCGGGGGCGGAAAGACACCCGTAGTATCCTATGCCATAGCGGCTTGATTTGGCGGGGCAAGGGAGCGTGGGGCGGGGGCGGAAAGACATCCGTAGTATCCTACGCCATAGCGGCTTGATTTGGCGGGGCAAGGGAGCGTGGGGCGGGGGCGGAAAGACATCCGTAGTATCCTATGCCATAGCGGCTTGATTTGGCGGGGCACGGGAGCGTGGGGCGGGGGCGGAAAGACATCCGTAGTATCCTATGCCATAGCGGCTTGATTTGGCGGGGCGTGGGGCGGGGTGGAGAGCGTCGGGACGGAGAGTGGAGCGTCGGGGCGTGGGGTGGGACGGAGAGTGGCGGGGCGGAAAGAAATCGGTAGTGACCCCTGTCATAGCGGCTTGATTTGGCGGGGGTAAGGGAGCGTGGGGCGGGACAGAGAGGGATCGGCAGTGACAGGCTATGGGGAGGGAGCGAGGGATGTGCTATGGTGCGGTTGGTGGGAGGTGACGAGTCCGGGAGCGGCGAGACATGGGCTGCGCCATGCCTCGTTCTGTCTTAGAGGGAGCGTGTAGGGTGAAGTAGTGACGCCATGCTGAGATGCTATACTTAACAGTTACGCCTTTGTTACCTGTTAGCTTTGCATACACACACACACACACACACACACACACACACACACACACACACACACACGCACATGGTAAATAAGAGTTTGAGATTAATCAAGTACACAAAGTTGTGTTGTGTACATTAAAACTCTGTCTTTGAGAAAGAAAGTATAGTAACTGTATCTTTTTATTTTGGGGAAGATGATGTATAAGTAACCGCACACATGTTAAACATAGAGTTTGAGGTTAAGCATATACGTTAAGTACACAAAAAACACAAAGTTATGTTAAGAAAAGGAGAGAGAGAAAAAGAGGAGAAAAGGAGAGGAAGAGAAAAGAGAAAGAGAAGAAAGGAGAAAGAGAGGATAAAGGAGAGAGAAAAGAGGAAGGAGAGAGAAAAGGAGAAAAGGAGAAGAGAGGAGAAAAGGAGAAGAAGAGAGAGGAGAAAAAGAAAGCAAGAGAAGAAAAGGAGGGAGAAAGAGAAGAGAGAGAGAGAGAGAGAGAGAGAGAGAGAGAGAGAGAGAGAGAGAGAGAGAGAGAGAGAGAGAGAAGACGAAGATGAAAAAGGACAAAGAGAAAGGAAGAAAGAGAAATTATATGAATGACGGGGAGTTGGCTTATGGTAGCACGTGCAAACACTGTCACAGTTGAAAATATACTATGGAAGATGGCGATGATGGGAAAGTCGTTACGTAAAATTCGCTACACACCTGCTTCCGCCCTTCACCCCCCCCACCGCATCCCACCCTCCTCTAGCAGATGTGTTAGGTATCTCCCACTCTCCCGCGTTAGGCGAACAAAGCTGAGCCCTGGTGGGGAACGGCTTAACGTCACGGTGTTGACTCGTCTCTGTTGCGGGATGATGGTATATTTCTCGTGAGAATGAGAAGCAATGCTTTGTGTAAACAGTGTGGGAGACGAAAGTCGTTTAGTGGATCGTGTCGGTCGTGCGTCGACAGTGACCGCCGTGGAGATGACTCTTTGTTTAAACATTGTGGGAGACGTTTCACATCTCTCCTTCCGTCCATGAGTGTTCTTCACCACGAGCTAACAATGCAGAAAAACTCTGTGAAAGCTGTGGAATGGTATTCGGCGAGATACATCGGCATCCCCTCCCCCTTTTCCCGCGTTTTTCCGAGCGTCAAGATAGAGAATTAAACTACCACCGCGATAGTCTTTATATAAGGAATAGTTAAAATTAGTGGGATTTTATGATTTTTATTGATATCTAGTGAGAAACTAACATGCCAAAATCTAGAGAGAGAGAGAGAGAGAGAGAGAGAGAGAGAGAGAGAGAGAGAGAGAGAGAGAGAGAGAGAGAGAGAGAGAAGACTAAGGTGAAAAAGGACAAAGAGAAAGGAAGAAAAAGAAATTATATGAATGACGGGGAGTTGGCTTATGGTAACACGTGCAAACACTGTCACAGTTGAAAATATACTATGGAAGATGGCGATGATGGGAAAGTCGTTACGTAAAATTCGCTACACACCTGCTTCCGCCCTTCTAGCAGATGTGTTAGGTATCTCCCACTCTCCCGCGTTAGGCGAACAAAGCTGAGCCCTGGTGGGGAACGGCTTAACGTCACGGTGTTGACTCGTCTCTGTTGCGGGATGATGGTATATTTCTCGTGAGAATGAGAAGCAATGCTTTATGTAAACAGTGTGGGAGACGAAAGTCGTTTAGTGGATCGTGTCGGTCGTGCGTCGACAGTGACCGCCGTGGAGATGACTCTTTGTTTAAACATTGTGGGAGACGTTTCACATCTCTCCTTCCGTCCATGAGTGTTCTTCACCACGAGCTAACAATGCAGAAAAACTCTGTGAAAGCTGTGGAATGGTATTCGGCGGGATACATCTGCACCCCCTCCCCCCTTTCCCGCGTTTTTCCGGGCGTCAAGATAAAGAATTAAACTACCACCGCGATAGTCTTTATATAAGGAATAGTTAAAATGAATAGGATTTTATGATTTTTATTGATATCTAGTGAGAAACTAACATGCCAAAATCTTATATTAGCTTAATGCAGGTCGATTATTTTTCGTTTGTGTTAAATCCAAACTTAATCCAGTCTGAATAGTTAAACCATTACATGAACACAATAAATTTTGAATTACACTCTAAAAATACATCTTAATTCTGGATGAGAGGGATTCAGACAAGTTATAGTACACACATATGGCATACATGATAATAATAATAATAATAATATTAATAATAATAATAATAATAATAATAATAATAATAATAATAATAACATTGTTAAAATGCATCTTAATTCTGGATGAGGGGGATAATTCAGACAAGTTATAGTACACACACATGGCATACATGATAATAATAATAATAATAATAATAATATTGCAACGTCCTGTGGATCATATGTACGTTTCTACTACCTAGTTACCACGTCCCCATCACCTTTTAAGAACCCTTTTACTACATCCCATTACGCCAATGCTATGTATTGGTACCTTTAATGTGCATATTCCCACAACCTTTCTGATAATCGGGGGGGAGGGGGGGGGGGTGGCTTCGTGGTGCAGTGGTTAGCACACTCGGCTCATAACCGAGAGAGACCGGGTTCGATTCCCGGGCGGAGTGGAAAAATTTTGCTGGGATTAAGCCTTCCCATACTCATATCCTTGAGCATGCGAAGACAATGAAGTGTAAAAAAAAAACTTGCTTTTTTATCTCGTAAAGGAAGAAATACAATCACAAAGGAGTAGGTCAAGTAGGTCATTGCGTTTTTTTTGTGTGTGTGTTTTTGCTACGTTACTGTTACCTTTAGCGTGAATATTGCCACATTCTTCCTACTAAGCATACCATTACCTTTCTGCTACGTTTCTTGCAACGGTTCCTTCTATTACCTGTGTCATACAGCATATCTTCGTTAACTGCTCACAGTCACATAACCATAAATTTTACTTTTCGTTAATGCATATAAACGACGCTGAAAATCAATGTAGTTACACTTGAAGATGAGATGATCGTAAAAATCTAACTTGTTCTTAGTCAGCAAATGAGCAAAGATAGGACAAGACAATTATTATTATTATTATTATTATTATTATTATTATTATTATCATGTATGCCATATGTGTGTACTATAACTTGTCTGAATTATCCCCAGAAAGAAAGAGAAAGAGGTGAGGAAGAGGAGAGTGGAGAACATGAGCACGCAGCAGGTAAAGCTGGCTCCTCACAGGTGGCGTGAGGGACACCCAAGTGCGCTAGTGCTATAAACTATAAATATGAAGTGACAAACTGACATTATTCCATATTGTTTTTACATGTTTTTCTTTACTTTTTCGTATTTTGTATTTGTATGATTGAATGTTTCAACATTCGACAATTCAGTTTGTCCCATACACAGGCTCTATAAAAAAAAATAATACACTCATCACATTTTTTTTCTACCCAAATGTTCGATCCCATCCACACTATGAATGGCGAAAAAAAAAAATTAGGTATTCCTCGTAAAGGAAGAAATACAATCACAAAGGAGTAAGTCAAGCTGTCAATAACACCAACAAAAAAGACAAAAAAAAAAAAATAGATATACTTTCCCCTGAAATAAAATGATCTTATCGAGCAAATATATTATAATATTGTACCTAATTCATTAAAGACAAGGTCAACAATACCAAGGGATTATAGTGGGTCCTATTAGAGTAGTGTGGAATGGAACCAAACCACAGTAAACCACAGGATTAGGTCAACAATATAAGTGTATCTCCAAGATCCTATTAGAAAGTAGTATGTAATGGAACCCAAACACCAGGAAACCATGGAGTTAATGTGATCAACGCATGATACTCAGATATGGAGGAAAATTAGAGAACCATATTTTTTTTATCAATTAATGTGACCAGTAATGTTAATTTTTATAACCAGAGACCAATGAGGACTAAAATATTTATGTATTTCTGTATTGCCAGAACACTTTAAACCTAGAGAAAGGACGCGGGATAACCATGTGCCTGAACCGGGCCTTCAGAGAAAACTTATCAAAACGTACTGGAGGAAACCAATTAGTTAATGTATGGAAGGGTATTAGTGACATGTCATCATGTATAACTAAGGTGGGCAGAACTCACTCTCTTATGTGCTTAGCGTATTATTAATCTTTTCACCTGTTGATGATCATTACCAAAAGGGAATACACACTAAATAAATAGAAGATAAGTGAATGTAAAACAAGTACCAAATTAAGCATGTTAGAAACCAGACAGGCTCTACAGTATTCCGGACATACAGGCTGACAATCAATGATCTAGCATTGTTGAAACCGACAGCTTAATAGGGAATATATTACTGGATTACCTTATCCTAATCTTAGCGTATCCTATGCATCATCAAATATTGTATGCAGAGAAAATAAAGGAGTTACCAAATGACTAGCAAATTAAACTGAAAATAAAAGAGTACGACAAGTACATATCAATTTTGGTTACACATAGTATCAAAAGATAAAAAAAAAGTTCATTGATTAGGATCAGGTATGTAAAAGGGAATTGCGGGTCAAAAACTAAATACATGGAATTCACAGTATATACAGTAAACTGAGTAAAATTACAGAAAAAAAATAATAAACCAATAAACATTACGTTTCAATGAATATTGTTCATATAAATTCTTGCTGGAAGACTTTGATTATTGAAAAATAAATCCTCCCACATGTGAACACTATGATCAGTAGTTCTTAATACCAGTATTTCATGATCTTTAATTCAATTAGGGTGAATATTTCCTCTATTACCGCTTTTCCTTTTGGAATTTTATTCTTCCACTTGATAGTTTTAAACACTTTTGAGTGTTTTGATGTCTCATTTGTTGTAAAAAATGAATAATAACCATAATATGACAATTGGGGAGATTGTATTACTCACGCGCCGACATCTCGTTTTCTACTCAGCCAACTGCTCTTTTGTTGCTGTACGTTACATGTTACGTTACGTTACGTCACGTTACATAATGCGTTATATATTTCCTACTACCCTTTAAACCTTCCGTAAAAAAGAACATTGGGAGTGTATAGATGAAAACAACGGTAAATCCTTCCTCTATTCGCGGGTTCTCTTTTTTTTTTCTTTCTTTTTTTTCCATTGACA
>NW_026111637.1:50000-119494 GCF_024679095.1 Eriocheir sinensis
CTATGCTCTACACCTGTTGCTACAAGGACCCTGAGACAGTCACTATGCGCTACACATGTTGCTACAAGGACCCTGAGACAGTCACTATGCGCTACACATGTTGCTACAAGGACCCTGAGACAGTCACTATGCGCTACACATGTTGCTACAAGGACCCTGAGACAGTCACTATGCGCTACACATGTTGCTACAAGGACCCTGAGACAGTCACTATGCGCTACACATGTTGCTACAAGGACCCTGAGACAGTCACTATGCGCTACACATGTTGCTACAAGGACCCTGAGACAGTCACTATGCGCTACACATGTTGCTACAAGGACCCTGAGACAGTCACTATGCGCTACACATGTTGCTACAAGGACCCTAAGACAGTCACTATGCGCTACACATGTTGCTACAAGGACCCTGAGACAGTCACTATGCGCTACACATTTTGCTACAAGGACCCTGAGACAGTCACTATGCACTACACATGTTGCTACAAGGACCCTGAGACAGTCACTATGCGCTACACATGTTGCTACAAGGACCCTGAGACAGTCACTATGCGCTACACAAGTTGCTACAAGGACCCTGAGACAGTCACTATGCGCTACACATGTTGCTACAAGGACCCTGAGACAGTCACTATGCGCTACACATGTTGCTACAAGGACCCTGAGACAGTCACTATGCGCTACACATGTTGCTACAAGGACCCTGAGACAGTCACTATGCGCTACACATGTTGCTACAAGGAACCTGAGACAGTCACTTGGTGCTACACATGTTTCTACAAGGACCCTGAGACAGTCACTATGCGCTACACATGTTGCTACAAGGACCCTGAGACAGTCACTATGCGCTACACATGTTGCTCCAACGACACTGAGACAGTCACGACGCGCTACACATGTTGCTCCAACGACACTGAGACAGTCACGACGCGCTTCACATGTTGCTCCAACGACACTGAGACAGTCACGACGCGCTACACATGTTGCTCCAACGACACTGAGACAGTCACGACGCGCTTCACATGTTGCTCCAATGACACTGAGACAGTCACGACGCGCTACATATGTTGCTCCAACGACACTGAGACAGTCACGACGCGCTACACATGTTGCTCCAACGACACTGAGACAGTCACGAAGCGCTACACATGTTGCTCCAATGACACTGAGAAAGTCACGACGAGCTACACATGTTGCTCCAAGGACCCTGAGACAGTCACGACGCGCTACACATGTTGCTCCAACGACACTGAGACAGTCACGACGCGCTACATATGAGTCGAAGAACCTTGAGTTGAGTTTAGTTAAACCATGCGCACAAAATATAGGACACAAAGAACCTTATAAATGATCTAGACCCTATAGAAGTTGGTTCAGCACTTTACACGGTACCTGAGCACCTTGGAAAAACATACACTACTATAATCCACTTCCTAACTTTATGTAATTCAGCATACTCTGTCAGTACTCATCGTTGGGCTTCTCTTATCCTAATCTTACCTCAATATTTTCACTTATTGTTCAAGTACACCCTCTAGACCTATCCTATAGAAGCGGTGCTTACGGCACTACGCCACAGCTCGGTGAAAGACATTAATTATTTTCTTCTGACTTTCCGTGGAATTAGCATTACCTCCAAGTCAGAGACCCCTCTGTCTGTGACCAGTGCATTACAAAGGTCACCTACCTTGACAGCGCAAAGAGATGCTTCCGTAACGACTTTGATCAACATCTTTGCCTAATACCTAGTCCATACAAACGATGAAAAGTGACGGAGCAAGGACACCCCACCCTTACTCCTCAATTTTAGAAGGAAAAAGCTAAAGTCGCCTCCCTCACACTTCACAGCACACAGTCCCAGACTAAAGACCAGTCATCAGGTCAGTAATCCTTGTAGAAATCCTACGGATCCGTAGAATGTCCTCACGATGCACTGAATCAAAAGCTCTCTTGAGATCCACATAGGCTGCCAGTCCTGTCGAAACTCGCACCGGTTTTCCACGAGGATATGGAGTTTTGGGATTCTGCCAATTGTTGACCTGACTGGCGTGAACCCTGATAGCTCAGGTCTCTGAACTTTAGAAGGTGACATCGATTTCGCATCAGTAGCAGATGGACAAAAATTTAGCCCAGCAAAATGAGCAGTATAAAATCAATATAAACCACGGTAATTGTTTCAGTCCTATCGGAACGATTTTCGTTCCATATAGGTACAACCAACCTCTTTTTACGCAGTCAAGAGGAATGGCACCGGACTGCCACACGGCAGACAGCACTGTATTCCACCCATGGATTTACCCTCGGATTTCAGCATATCGGCACTGATATTACATTGCCCAGCTACCTTTACATCTTACAATTTCCTCACCTCCGCATGAGCGAGTGAAATTTCGTCTGTCGGTGAACCAGCAGCCGCCATTTGCATCTCTGCCAGAGGGAGCTGTCCTCTTGAGGGCTTTGCATTGTACTGATCCCCAAAGTACTCGGGCCATCAAACCCGATACGCATACGAATGTGGTCTTATCTGCCCATCGGCCGTTCGGATAGTGCTCGCCTGAGATTTGCATTTGGAGCGGAGCTTTTTCCAGATCGGAAAGCAGGTCGTTTGTATTTTGACAACTCTCGACATCCTCAGTGATACCTTTGACAAACCTCTCATTATCTTTATGGAGGTTCTAGTCCTTCGTGACAGAGTTTTGTATCGATCAAAGTTCCCAGCCAGCCTGGCAGTATAACTCTCCTCTTTGTTATTAAGTGTATCCCTCTAAGGAACTCCATTTCTAAACCTTGCCCGCTCTCCAATGAACTATTCGGCAGCTTTAAAAGTTTCACGTCCAGAGTTCCTTCACAATATCAAGCACTTCTACCCTATTTGATATATCCACTGCACTCCTGACCACACGCCCGGTCAATCAGTTTCTCAGGATGGAATCACGGAGAGTTGCATCTGGAGATTGTCTTGGATCTAATGCGTATCTTCAGTTTTGCAACTTTAAGTCTGAGGTCGATCGTAAAGATTTTCAGAAAACTCTAAACTTTTAACTGATCCTCCAGTGAGTACTAACACAGATGTGGTCAAGCTCCTTTGACACACCGCCATCACTGTTATATCAAGTCAAGCGGTCAGGCTAGGGTGTCTGGAACAGTGATCAACACTCCTCAGCATCCTTGACTTTGCAAAGTTCAGAAGGAGAAAACTGTTTATGTTTCTGCTGCGAGAGAATAAACTCTGCGCCAGTAGATGTAATGAAGTCGCCCAAGATAATGGGTGTCACACGGGGTCGACTGTAGGGTCAAGTTTGGCATGTAACATCTCCCCTTAAAATTCATACATCTCGGCAAGGGCGTATGCTATAAAAAGATATACGAAGCCCAAGGTGTGCTTCAACCTCTCCAGCAGCATATGTTCATCAACCAGAGTAACCCAAACCCCCAATGACTGCAATCGGCGAGAAACGGCAGCAGCTATTCCTTTGAAACGGGCTCCATCGCATTAGCCCAACCAGATAGTAGGTACAAAAACACCACTGATCGATCCATTGCCAGGTCTCCTCGTCCCAGAGAACCCCACTGTGCCTCCTGAGTTGAACTGACAGATGTGAATGTAGCTGGTCCTCTGAGAGGCTCAGAATGTTTTAGGCACTCACACGGAGAGCCCGCCGGAGGTGCACCCAGGAATATGATGAGATTGGTGGGGAAGGAGTGCTCTCCTCTTCCCCGACCCCAGACATATCACAGTATTGGATACCGCATAATGGGTGCCTTATGAATTAAATTCTACATACACTTTTCCACACCGCCAGCATCCACGGAGCCCTACAAGGGGATGCTGGTCCTTTGGCCCAACAGCCCCAGGAGTAGCAGGAGAGTATACGAAGCCACCACAAAACAGTGGTGGTCGTTTGGCACAGGTGGACTAACCGGTTGACCTCTCCGAGCCGGAATGCCAAGCGACTTGGCCGGAATAACACAAGGATATATAAGGACACAAGGACACTGCAAAATTAGGGTAGGAGGTGGCTGAGTGGTTAGCGTGCGGGCCCTGCATTCACCGCGCCATGGACAACGTAGGTTTGAATCCCCACACTACCACCTGGGATTTTTCAGTCACCGCAGAATGGCCTAAGACTACCCACATGCTGAATAAGAAAACGTCCAAGTGAAACAAGAATGAGTTCCGGGGGGGAGGATGAGCCAAGCATAACTGGCGCCACTTTAAAGAAAATGGCCTGTGCCATGACGAGCTTGGGCCGACCACAAGGCCCCTGAAGAAAACCTACCGACGCTACAGGCGGAGATGAAAAAAAAAAAGACCAGACGGCCTACACAAGGTAGCTCCTGAAGATAGTTTGCTCAGCAATTTCCCTTCCTATGCGTAAATGCATATAATCTCTGATGAAAGATTTCGATTGTGTTTACCGTAACTACATACCTGCTCAGTTTGTTTCACTCGTCCACTATTCTGTTCGTGAACCAGTTTTTACCCATTTCTTTTCGAAACTTGACTTTATCTAACTTTTGCCGATCACTGCGTGTTCTCACATTTATCCATATAACACCTTAAACCATTCCCCACGCAGTCTACGCCTTTCCAAGACCACCTTAGGTCGCTTAATCTATCCCTGTACATAAGTTTCTAAGTCCCTACCAGAGTCAAATGCAGTTTAAGGATAACATGTGAGGTCCTGTTGCTTACACTTATTGAAATAACAACCCAAGGCTCTATTTGCGCGGTTTCTAGCGATAATATATTCAGTTGTGGATATCGCGCTCACTCCCAAAAGTCTCTCGCAGCTCGAGTGGTTAAGGGGTGTGATATTTAATGTGCAATTGTTTGTAAGGTTATTTATTCACTTTCTTCTTCTTTGGGGAGGCGATGACTGAGAGATTAGCGTGCTGGCGCGGCGTTCAAGAATGCGTAGGTTCGCGTCCCGTCCGCAGCGACAGAGAAGCAGGCAATTTTTCAGCCATCGCCGTGTGGTCGTGTGTGTGCACATGCTATCCGGAAGACCATCTTTCAATCCGAACTGTAGATTCCCTTGAAAAGAGGATCAAGGATGAGCTCCGGGGGGCAGCATGAGCCAAGCAAGACGAGATCACTGTAAGCACAACCCTGCGCCACAACGGGATAAGGCCGACCACCAGGCTCCACCAAGAAAGCCTACCGGCGCCACAGGCTGAAACGTAAAAAAGAAAAAAAAAACTAAGGACGTTACATTTATCGATATTAAATTTCACCATTCATTTGTCGGCCCACTTGTACAGGACGTTTCAATCCTCCTGGAAAATATCGGTATCATTTTCCGTGTTGATCACTGACTTCGGCAAACTTTCCTATGTCACTGGTTATATCGTAGTCGAGATCATTAATGTGTATGACAAACAACAATGAACCCAACACTGATCTCTGTTTAACTCCATTAGTAACTCGGTCTCAATCCGATATGTCATCATTAACCTGAACCTTCTGCATTCTCTCTCTAAGCAGTCCCTCGATCTCTATACCATTGGTCTTTATTATAGTGAGTAGTCTTTATTGAGGCACTTTGTCGAATGTCTTACTAAATTCGAGATGAACAATATAATTATTTTCGTCCTTAAACAATATCATAAATATATTCTCTTTTTTCTGCTTCGTACACATTTTGATAAAACGTGAAAAGATTAGTTAAGCAAAATTTAACCTCAATCTATCCATGCTGGGGGTACTGATGAGGTTGCGTTTTCTAGAAGGTTGCGGATATATTTTGCTTTAAAAGACTCGAACAATTTTCCTACGAGTAACGCTAAACAGCTAGGGCGGTAATTTGACATAACTGATTTATTACCCTCCTTATAAATCGGCACATTAGCTTGTTCCCATACTGATGGTACTACGTCTGCGTCAAGAGACTATCTAAAGATGATGGCCAGTTGTCTAGACATATGATTCAAGATTCCTTGACAAGCGGCTGGAAAATTTCATTTGGGCCGGGAGACTTACTTTTCTTTAGTTTATCTATCTGTTTAGCGACATCCTCCCTGGCTGTTCTCTTATCACATAACATTTCATCTTACCTTTCCATGAGCATCTGGGTTGCTTCAGGGCAAGACGATGTTTGTTGCAAATACCATTAAGAGGCGGGCCCTACTCCTTTAATGTTGTCTTTGTGTCCTTATTGTCGAGGGGCTTACCATCCTGAGGTATAAATGGCCCTGTATCATTCCTTGCTTTTGTACTGTACATTTCGTTAAATGACATTGCATCCTCCTTCGCGTGCCTCGCTATTCTGATTTCATACGTATGTCTTTTTTTTTTTTTTTTGCTTTCCTTGTATCGTTTTTCACTTCCCTTGCTACTAAATATATCTCTTTCTAATGTCAGGTTTTCTTTTTCTTAATCATTTTATATTCCACGCCAGTTTTTTGCTTTGTAGAGTTAGTCATCCATCCCAAGTCCGTATTGGGAGCATGCACGAACACCCGAAAAACTGCCAGACTCACTGGCTGACTGAATTCCACAGAATTATTTATACTCGGTCAGCGGGAAAAAGAAATACGTCAAATGTATGTTGTTAAACTATTATATTATTATGAACGTTTTTATTGACCCTCGTTAAGCGTAGATCAAGAAATATCGTAAAATAAGCCACGTATATGATCTTAGCCACGGGATGTATAACCTCTTTCTGAAGGATGCTATTGTTCTTATCTTTATGAGCTAATTCATTCACTTAAATTATACAATTAAGCAGAAAAGTTAGAAATTCTGGCGTATATAGAATAAACAGGGATGTTTTGATGTAAAATTTTAATAGGATGTTGGTAAAGATTTGACCTTCAAGCCGTAAACAAAATGTCGCCATCGGTGGGTAAATAGGGGTTTGCCAAATCGACTGCTGACTAGGAAAAAGAGTTAGAGAGAATATAGTTGAGATGATAAATAGTATGCACCTCCCGGTGAGAGGTGTCTTGATAACTCCTCAGACATTTTTCTTATCAACTTCTGCAACATTCCCGGTCTTCGTTCCAATTTCCATTCTGTGGAGCACCCTCTCTCCTCCTCTAAACCTAACCTTCTCTTCCTCACCGAAACACAGGTTTTTGAGCCTATTGACAGCAATCTCTACTCTGCTCCTTCGTACTATCTTTATAATAAATTTCAATCACAAGATGGATGTTGCGCCTACGTGCGCAATGACATCACTTGCTCTCGTGCCCACGACCTTGACTCTACTGAATTCTCCACCATCTGGCTAAGACTGCATTGTCATTCTATTACTAAATACATTTGTGCTGTTTATCTCTCACCTAGCGCTGCTAACTATGTAAGATTTTTTGACTACTTGAACTCTAAAGAGGAGCACATCTTGACTCACTCTCCCTTCGCTGAAATCTCCATCCTAGAAGATTTCAATGTTCACCACCATCTTTGGGTTTCATCCTCTTTCACTGACCAGCCTGGTAAACAAGCCTACAACTCTGCTCTCCTCAATAATCTAGAACGGCTGGTTCAGCACCCAACACGTATGCCCGACCGTCTTGCAGACACGCCCAACATACAAGACCTCTTCCTTACCACTAACCCTTCTGCTTACTCTGTCAACTTGTTCTCTCCGTTGGGCTCCTCAGATCACAACCTTATTTTTTTTTTTTTTTTTTTTTTTTTTTACATGTTGCCTATAGCGGCGGTAGGCTGTTACGTTGCGGCCTGATGGCTGGTCCGAGCCCGTCGTGGCCCAGGCAATTGCTTATAGTGGCGCCATTAGTATTGGCTCATGCTTCCCCCCGGAGCTCATTTTCTATTTCACTTGCTCTGCACAGCTTCTTCTAGAGTCCGGGTTGATAGGTGGTTTTCATGTGGGTAGTCTTAGGCCACTCGGCGGTGACTGAAAAATCCCAGGTGGTTAGCGGTAGATTCGAACTCGCATCGTGGACAGCGCACGGAATGCGGGGCCGGCACGCTAACCACTCAGCCACCGCCTCCCCAATTATGTCCTATCGCTCCTGTACATCCTCTGGACCCACCGAAGATGCGATGCTTTTGGCATTTTGCTTCCGCTGGGTGGGAAGACCTGAGGATGTACTTTTCTGATTTCCCGTGGAATGATTACTGCTTCCAGGAGAGAGACCCCTCTGTGTGTGCCCAGCGCATCACGGAGGTGATTGTCTCTGGAATGGAGGCATACATTCCACGTACTTTCTCTATTCCTCATGCTAAAAAGACTTGGTTTAATCACGCTTGCCCTCGTCCTGTCAGAGATAGAGAGGCAGCTCACAAAAGGTACCAGAGCCTTCGAACTCCCGCTAACCATGATTTTCATATTTCCGCCCGGAATCGTGCTAAATATATTCTTCGACGACTTACCAGAAGCTCTTTCATCCATAGTAAATGTTAAAACCTTGCTTTTTCTAATTTTTCCAGAGCTAAAAATATTTCCTCCAACCTCACTTCTTTCCCTCCTCTCCTTAACTCTGACGGCAGCACCGCCGTCTCATCTATCTCTAAGGCTGAACTCTTCACTCAAACTTTCTGTAACAACTCCACTCTGGATGATTCCGGGCATGTAACTCCTTCTCATCCCCCCTCTGACTCCTTTATGCCCGTTATTAAGGCTCTTAAGAATGATGTTTTCTATGCCTTCTCTGGCCTCAACTCTCAGAAGGTTTATGGACCTGCTGGAGTGCCTACTATCGTCCTTAAAAAAACTGTGCCTCTATGCTGACACCATGCCTGGTCAAACTCTTTCGCCTCTGCGTGTCAACATCTACTTCTCCCTGTGCCTAAGAAGGGTGACCGTTCCATTCCCTCAAACTACCGCCCTATAGCTTTACTTTCCTGTCCATCTAAAGCTTTTGAATCTATCCTTAACCGGAAGATGCATAGCATCTTTCCACTTCTGACCTTCCATCTGATCGCCAGTATGGGTTCCGCAAGGGGCGTTCTACTGGCGATTCTTGGTCATCCTCTCTTAGCCGTTTCGGTAAAACTTTTTGAGTTGCGCTAGACATATCGAAAGCTTCGATAGGGTCTGGCACAGCTCTTTGCTTTCTAAACTGCCCTCTTTCGGATTCTATCCCTCTCTCTGTTCCTTTAACTGCAGTTTACTTTCCGGCCGTTCTATCTCTGCTGTGGCAGACGGTCACTGTCTTTCCCCTAAACCTATCAGCAGTGGTGTTCCACAGGGCTCTGTCCTATCACCCACTCTCCTATTATTACTCTCCTATTATTATTACTCACCTATTATTCATCAATGATCTTCTTTCCATAACAAACTGTCCTATCCACTCATACGCTGACGACTCCGCTAACGACTCCACTCTTCATTATTCAACTTCTTTCAACAGAATACCCTCTCAAAAGGAATTAAAAGACTCCAGACTGGAAGGTGCAGAACGCTTAAACCTCAGACCTTGCAATCGTTTCCGATTGGGGTAAAATTAACCTGGTGTCCTTCAATGCCTCAAAAACTCAATTTCTCCACCTATCAACTCGACACAATCTTCCAAACACCTATCGCCTATTCTTCAACAACACTCAACTGTCACCTTCTTCAACACTAAACATCCTCGGTCTATCCTAAACTCAAAATCTTAACTGAAACTTCATCTCTCTCACTCAGTCAGCTTCGACGAGGTTGGGCGTTCTGTATCGTCCCGCCAGTTCTTCTCCCCCGCACAGTTGTTATCCATATACAGGGGCCTTGTCCGCCCTCGTATGGAGTATGCATCTCATGTGTGGGGGAGGTCCACTCACACAGCTCTGTTGGACAGAGTGGAGTGTAAGTCTCTTCGTCTCATCAGCTCCCCTCCTATTACTGATAGTCTTCTACCTCTTAAATTCCGCCCCCATGTTGCCTCTCTATCTTATATCGATATTTTCTCGCTGACTGCTCTTCTGAACATGCTAACTGCATGGCTCCCCCTCTAACGCGGCATCGCCACACACGAGTTACTACTCAATCTCATCCCTTTACTGTCCAAATCCCTCACGCACGAGTTAACTAGAATTTTCACTCTTTCATCTCTCTCGCTAGTAAACTCTGGAACAATCCTCACTCATCTGTATTTCCTCCTGCCTACGACTTGAACTCTTTCAAGAGGAAGGTATCAGGACACATCTCCTCCCGAAATTAACCTATCTTTCGGCGACTTATCTTGACTCTTTTGTTGGAGCAGTGAGTAGCGGGCTTTGTTTTTCATTATAGTTTCCTCTTTTTTTTTTTTTTCTTTCTTTTTTTGGCTCCTGAACTGTTTCTTCTACTGTTAAAAAAAAAATCCTCATGCCTCTCAAAGAATGTTTATCTTATCACTCTACAAATGAATTGGCTTCGCTTACTCGCAAAATTATACTTCTAGTTGAAAAACACGATTTATTAGCATTTATGTGTTTATATGATAATATTGTTAGCGTTTAATACACCTCCGTGTTAGTAGTTATTTAACAACAAATTTAGTGTCACAAGGCGCAACGAAAAACTTTGTGAATGCGTGCACTAACTCGTGCCGTCATCATATAATTGGTGGTTATTATCGCGGAGCATTGTTAATCGCACTGAACAGCCTTGTCGCTTGATTTCGATGGAATTAATATATGTTAAGTAACCGTAGTATAATCATTAGTTGCGGCGATAATTCCTCGTTACAAGGGTGTTTTTTCGTCTGTAGATTTACGTCCTTCTGGTGCTAATATAATACAACTGAGTGAATAAAATGATTTTGTAACCCATTCCGCTGCAGGACTATCAGTCAGTTTAAATGCTGTGGCTGACGTCACAGTCCTATTCAAATGAGGGAATAATAATTCCAGGTGGTAGTTTGAGTATAATTGGCAGTAAAAATATGTAAAATTAAAATAGCTGCCCAAATTAATACGTAAACCACATACTGCGACAGCTTGGCTAAGTAGAAAATATATGAGGATGGGAGGTATTTATTTAAAAAATGAGTGTATGCACCAGTCTGCTTCGAGGCTTCGAGGCGTGTCGCTAATGGAGCCTGTTTGCACATAATCTGTTGGCCCATAGTGATACTGTAGAAATGGACAGTCCAATCCGCCGTGCTGTTTGGCGATAAATGAGGCCTTCAGTGTAAAGGATAACAATGACTTTGCGCCGGTTTTGCGGGGTCTCCAATGAGACTAACGTGAGCATGACTTACTGCGACCATCAAATCAACACAGGATCGAAACGTATTATATACAGTAATGGATTCAGATGCGTCTTCACAATCAGGGGTACCAACTATTCCGAGGCAACTAGCCGTGATCGATTCATTTTCGCATCTATTGTGCCCAGGTGTTCCAGAACTTTTTGTCGAGTGTACAAAGTTGGCCTAAGAAAGGCGAATGAGAGTAAGTGGGCTTGTAGCACATATGAGTGTGCAGGTCTAGAGACAAAGTAAGGTATCCTGTGTGTGAGAAGGGGGATTGATGAGACGATAACATATATTACTTAAGTGTTCCATCTATAAGAAAAGGTTACTTTCTCCGGGAATCTATTTACCATCCCGAAAGGATGAACACCTAGGTGGGCTGCACACTGACTGCCCAGGCCGGGATTCTAGCCCAGGCCAAAATACGACACTTCAGTTAATCTTGTCCCTTGAGTTCACAAAACTACCCCATATTGATGCAACACTTTTTTTTTTTTTTTTTTACAACGAAGGAGGCAGCTCAAGGGCACACAAAAAAAGAAAACAATAATAAAAAAAAGCCCGCTACTCGCTGCTCCTAAAAAAGAAACAAAAGAGGTGGCCGAAAGCAAGATCAAATACGGGAGGAGTGATACCCTCCTCTTGAAAGAGTTCAAGTCGTAGGCAGGAGGAAATACAGATGAAGGAAGATTGTTCCAGAGTTTACCAGCGTGAGGGATGAAAGAGTGAAGATGCTGGTTAACTCTTGCATAAAGGGTTTGGACAGTATAGGGATGAGCATGAGTAGAAAGTCGAGTGCAGCGGGGCCGCGGGAGGGGGGGAGGCATGCAGTTAGCAAGTTCAGAAGAGCAGTCAGCGTGGAAATATCGATAGAAGATAGAAAGAGAGGCAACATTGCGGCGGAATTTAAGAGGTAGAAGACTATCAGAATGAGGAGGAGAGCTGATGAGACGAAGAGCCTTAGCCTCCACTCTGTCCAGAAGAGCTGTGTGAGTGGAGCCCCCCCACACATGAGATGCATAACAAGGCCCTGTATATGGACAGCAACTGCAGAACGCCCAGCCTCGAAGGCAGCTCAGGCACACAAAAAAGAAAACAATAATAAAAAAAAAAAGCCCGCTACTCGCTGCTCCTAAAGTAAAACAAAAGAGGTGGCCGAAAGGAAGATCAAATACAGGAGGAGAGGTGTCCTGATACCCTCCTCTTGAAAGAGTTCAAGTCGTAGGCGGGAGGAAATACAGATGAAGGAAGATTGTTCCAGAGTTTACCAGCGTGAGGGAAGAAAGAGTAAAGATGCTGGTTAACTCTTGCATAAGGGGTTTGGACAGTATAGGGATGAGCATGAGTAGAAAGTCGAGTGCAGCGGGGCCGCGGGAGGGGGGGAGGCATGCAGTTAGCAAGTTCAGAGGAGCAGTCAGCGTGGAAATATCGATAGAAGATAGAAAGAGAGGCAACATTGCGGCGGAATTTAAGAGGTAGAAGACTATCAGAATGAGGAGGAGAGCTGATGAGACGAAGAGCCTTAGCCTCCACTCTGTCCAGAAGAGCTGTGTGAGTGGAGCCCCCCCACACATGAGATGCATACTCCATACGAGGGCGGACAAGGCCCCTGTATATGGACAGCAACTGTGCAGCGGAGAAGAACTGGCGGAGACGATACAGAACGCCCAGCCTCGAGGAAGCTGATTTAGTATGAGATGAGATATGAATTTCCAGTTGAGATTTTGAGTTAAGGATAGACCGAGGATGTTTAGTGTTGAGGAAGGTGATAGCTGGGTGTTGTCAAAGAATAGGGGATAGTTGTTTGGAAGATTGTGTCGAGTGGATAGGTGGAGAAACTGTGTTTTTGAGGCGTTGAAGGACACCAGGTTCTTCTTGCCCCAATCGGAAATAATAGTAAGGTCTGAGGCTAAGCGTTCTGCAGCCTCCAGCCTTGAGTCGTTAAGTTCCTGAAGGGTGGGTCTTCTATTAAAAGAAGTTGAGTAATGCAGAGTGGAATCATCGGCGTAGGAATGGATAGGACAGTTCGTTTTGGAAAGAAGATCATCAATGAACAACAAGAAAAGAGTGGGAGATAGGACAGAACCCTGTGGGACACCACTGTTAATAGATTTAGGGGAAGAACAGTGACCGTCTACCACGGCAGAAATAGAACGGTCAGAAAGGAAACTGGAGATAAAGGTACAGAGAGAAGGATAGAAACCGTAGGAGGGTAGTTTAGAAAGCAAAGATTTGTGCCAGACCCTATCAAAAGCTTTTGATATGTCCAGCGCAATAGCAAAAGTTTCACCGAAACGGCTAAGAGAGGATGACCAAGAGTCAGTTAAGAAGGCTAGGAGATCACCAGTAGAACGCCCCTTGCGGAACCCATACTGGCGATCAGATAGAAGGTCAGAAATGGAAAGGTGCTTTTGAATCTTCCGGTTAAGGATTGATTCAAAAGCTTTAGATAGACAAGAAAGTAAAGCTATAGGACGGTAGTTTGAGGGATTGGATCGGTCCACCTTCTTAGGACCAGGCTGTAAGAAGGCAAACTTCCAGCAAGAAGGAAAGGTAGATGTTGACAGCCATAGGCGAAAGAGTTTGACCAGGCAGGGTGACAGCACGGAGGCACAGTTTTAAGGACAATAGGAGGCACTCCATCAGGTCCATAAGCCTTCTGAGGATTGAGGCCAGAGAGGGCATGGAAAACATCATTTGAAGAATCTTTATAACAGGCATAAAGGAGTCAGAGGGGGATGAGTAGGAGGAATATGCCCAGAATCGTCCAGAGTGGAGTTTTAGAAAAGTTTGAGAGAAGAGTTCAGCCTTAGAGATAGATGAGACGGCAGTGTTGCCGTCAGGACTGAGGAGTGGAGGAAAGATGAAGAAGTGAAGTTGGAGGAGATGTTTTTGGCTAGATGCCAGAAGTCACGGGAAGAGTTAGAGAAAGCAAGGTTTTGACATTTTCTATTAATGAAAGAATTTTTGGTTAGTCGGAGAATAGATTTGGCACGATTTCGGGCAGAAATGTAAAGTTCATAATTAGCATTAGTTTGATGGCTCTGGTACCTTTTGTGAGCTACCTCTCTATCATTGACAGCACGAGAACAAGCGTAATTAAACCAAGGCTTTTTAGCGTGAGGAGTAGAGAAAGAACGAGGAATGTATGCCTCCATTCCAGAGACAATCACCTCTGTGATGCGCTGAGCACACACAAGAGGGGTCTCTATCCTGGAAGCAATAATCATTCCACGGGAAATCGGAAAAGTACATCCTCAGGTCGTCCCACCGAGCTGAAGCAAAATGCCAGAAGCATCGCCTCTTCGGTGGGTCCAGAGGGTGTACAGGAGCGATAGGACAGGATGCAGAAATAAGATTGTGATCGGAGGAGCCCAACGGAGAGAACAGTTTGACAGAATAAGCAGAAGGGTTTGAGGTAAGGAAGAGGTCTAGAATGTTGGGCCGATCTCCAAGACGGTCGGGAATACGTGTAGGGTGCTGGACCAACTGCTCTAGGTCGTTGAGGATAGCAAAGTTGTAGGCTTGTTCACCAGGATGGTCAGTGAAAGAGGATGGAAGCCAAAGAGCACGAGAGCAAGTGAGATTTTGAGTTAAGGATAGACCGAGGATGTTTAGTGTTGAGGAAGGTGATAGCTGGGTGTTGTCCAAGAATAGGGGATAGTTGTTAGGAAGATTGTGTCGAGTGGATAGGTGGAGAAACTGTGTTTTTGAGGCGTTGAAGGACACCAGGTTCTTATTGCCCCAATCTTAATTAACTTAATTGAAATATTGATATACAAGTTGACAGTGTATTTTACATATAGAGCTACCCAACCCCAACGCCTCCCAAGCCTGTTTACATAGAATTAATTGTACCCTTTTAATTCATATTCGCTTGAGAAAAGCTTTCCCCAATCCATCCACGTCTCGGTGATTGCTACATTTAATTGTTCTACGCAAGCTGCGCCCCGCAGAATATTCGCTTCGTATATAAGACTAATACATATTGTGTAATAAACCTTTAACCCCTCAGGCAAAGAAACACACTTAGCTTGCAACTTTTTCTGGGAAACATTACCTACCTTTCTTCTACCACTGTCGGGCTCAGGAATGTTTGATTTAGTGGTATTACTCTTGCGCTTCTCCTTGCTCCTCAAATAATCACTCACTCACACGAAAAAAAACTACAGGGTACCAACCTCGCGCTTAATGCTGGCTCTGAAAGTCGAAATAAGGAAACCGAAATAAGGAAACAAAGAAGTGTCTTGCTAGCCACAGCACACGACTGTGACATCAAACAACCTCTAGGACTCGAGTCTCCAAACTTCACAGGGACGCTGTACATGGCAAACATGTGGGAGGACTAAGGTTCAGGGCGTGCCAACACGTCCTCAGCGTTTGACACGTCCAAAAGAGTGAAGAATTATATTTAATATTTACCACTAACATTAATATTATGAATATATTTATCACCCTATTTATATGAATAATATGCATAAATTTACTATATTTGGAATAATGTCCATAACTACTATCATTATTATCATCATAAGTGTAGTCACCATTACTATTAACATGATCTCCTGCAGGCGCAAATCTGGAATCCCGGGCCTTAACAACCGAGGTACGCGCTACATTGAGTGAGGGAGAAAAGCGCAACGATATCCATTCATCCGTCATGGAGAGACTGCACCAAGACCTCGCCGATATGAACCCTTATGGCGATAATGGCTTGAGGTGAGGTGCATGAGTTCCCTTTGTCAAGAGCTATAGTCTGTTTCACCGAAATATAACAGGCGGCCACGCCTCCTGTCTTTCTTTCATGATTTTGATTAGTTGTGCCAATCGCCGCGCAGTACCCATCAGTTTGCTTCCGCCTTGGCCGTTGGGGTCACGACTCTGTGGTATGTTTTTAGTTTTTTTAATACCATCTGGAATACCACAGGGCCTACCTGTGTTTTCTTAGTAGCATTGTCATTCTTGAGTCATTATTTAAAACATTAATTTATTAACACTAGACAACTAATTACTTTTTATCGTAGATGCCCACAAAGATGTGATGAATGAACTTTTTTTATACGATAAAAACAAATATATATTTGTATCTATATTCATGTTAACAGTGTACTTATTGTTATGTTTTTTTTCTCATCATAATTTTTGACAGTTTGGGAACTGTACATGTCCAATGTTGCATTTAATTAATATTTCATGGTGATTTTGAGGTGTTAACATTTTTTTTTATGCAGAGCGAGCTCCTAGGCCCAAGCGGACTAAACTTTTCCAGCGCAGTGATTGGCTGCCACTTAGCCAGTCAAAATTGAAGGGTGTCGTCACCTGTATTATATTGCTAAAACAGACTATACCCGGTACACAAACATGCTTTTGCTTTATTTCTGAAACCCCTTATTTGATCTCCAGATTTTTTTAATCATCTATATCTATCCATCTGTCCATCTATGTATCTATCTATATCTATCTATATCTATCTATCTATCTATTTATATATATATCTATATATATATATATATATATATATATATATATATATATATATATATATATATATATATATATATATATATATATATATATATATATATATATATATATATATATATATATATATATATATATATATATATATATATATATATATATATATATATATATATATATATATATATATATATATATATATATATATATATATATATATATATATATATATATATATATATATATATATATATATATATATATATATATATATATATATATATATATATATATATAAATCAGCTTCCTCGAGGCTGGGCGTTCTGTACCGTCCCCGCCAGTTCTCCCCCGCATAGTTGCTATCCATTTACAGGGGCCTTGTCCGCCCTCGTATGGAGTATGCATCTCATGTGTGGGGGGGGGTTCACTCACACAGCTCTCCTTGACAGGGTGGAGTCAAAAGCTCTTCGTCTCATCAGCTCTCCTCCTCATACTGATAGTCTTCTACCTCTTAAACTCCGCCGCCATGTTGCCTCTCTTTCTATCTTTTATCGATATTTTCATGCTGACTGCTCTTCTGAACTTGCTAACTGCATGCCTCCCCTCCTCCCGCGGCCCCGCTGCACACGTCTTTCTACTCATGCTCATCCCTATACTGTCCAAACCCCTTATGCAAGAGTCAACCAGCATCTTCATTCTTTCATCCCTCACGCTGGTAAACTCTAGAACAATCTTCCTTCATCTGTATTTCCTCCTGCCTACGACTTGAACTCTTTCAAGAAGAGGGTATCAGGACACCTCTCCTCCCGAAATTGATCTTTCTTTCGGCCACCGCTGTTAATTCTTTTTTAGGAGCAGCGAGTTGCGGGCTTTTTTATTATTATTGTTTTTTTGTGCCCTTGAGCTGCATCCTTTGCTGTAAAAAAAAATAAAATAAAAAATAAATAAATAAATATATATATATATATATATATATATATATATATATATATATATATATATGTATATATATATATATATATATATATATATATATATATATATATATATATATATATATATATATATATATATATATATATATATATATATATATATATATATATATATATATATATATATATATATATATATATATATATATATATATGTGTGTGTGTGTGTGTGTGTGTGTGTGTGTGTGTGTGTGTGTATGACATTTGTTTAACCAGTCATAGGATTATATTTGATGATGGGAAATTTGAGTGGAATTTCAAACATTTTTGGTAGTTATCCACAGAAGTCATTACAAAATATGACCATATGGTTACGCTAGATCCAGACTCTTCAAGGTGGACCAAATAATCGAATGTTTAAATATGAGATATGTGGAGCGAAACTCAAGCGTGTACAATGTGTTAGCGATTTTTGTGTCAAAATCACATCAAGCCGGAAATTTTCCCAGTATTGCATATTAGGCATTATTAATATAAATGTCTCATTCAGTATGCAACCATGCAGCCATTATTCAGTGGCTTAATCAGACACCACTAAGAGTATGAAGTACTAATTTGGGATTCCCACCATGGTATGGAGATTGCTGAATTGTGTTCAACGCAGGGCAACACGTCTTTCCGCAATTATTAAGACGAAATAATGATAATGACTTTCACCTCTTAACTTATTTTCATAATCGTTGCTTACAATGAAAACTTATTAACATTTTCAAAATACGTATTGGCTTTATAGATGTGGACAATACTAAATTGATAATCGATGACACGTTTCTAGCTAGACAACTCTCAAGAAATTCATTCAGAGTGAACCAGATATTTCTTCACCAACGTTGTAGTTCGCAAATGCAGAAAGGCAAAATATTGGTGGCCATGTCATTTGAAGTACCTTTACATCTTGGTAAATAATATGGAAACTCTCTCTCTCTCTCTCTCTCTCTCTCTCTCTCTCTCTCTCTCTCTCTCTCTCTCTCTCTCTCTCTCTCTCTCTCTCTCTCTCTCTCTCTCTCTCTCTCTCTCTCTCTCTCTCTCTCTCTCTCTCTCTCTCTCTCTCTCTCTCAGGCCTGATGGTTGCATCCACCAGCACAACAAAGAGGTACAGGATAGCAATGAACACTTCGCACAAATACTTCACATGATCTACAACGGCAGCTATGGAAGAGAGATGCTGATGGTAAGGTTTGTTTTTGTCTTTGTTCCTGTCTGTCTGAATCTGCTTCACAGTTAACTTATTATATGGTTTGCCATAAATGCAAAGGGCATGATGGATCAATTGCTGCTGATATGAATAATTCCGTTATATGTAACTGTCGGAGGGGGCAAGCTAGTGGACAGTATTTTTTCAATTCTATAATAACTATTTACTATGACAAGGCGGTGGCTGAGTGGTTAGCACAAGCTGGGATTATGCATTTACTGCCCACATGCGGTCCTGTATACCACCCATCAACCGGGACTCTAGATTATGTCGATAAAGAGAGGGTCAGAGATGAGCTGCAAGTAACACCCTGAACCAAGCAAGATAGCACCTATATAAACAGTTGCCGCACCATAACTGGCTAGGGATGACCATCATGCCCCCCAAGATAGCCTACCGCCGCCATCGGCAGAAACTTAAAAAAAAAAACTTAAACAAACCTTAATAAAAGGGAGATAGAAAAGCTGGAAGAGCAGTATGACGACTGGCGGGCTAGGATTCGAACCCGAGTCCGTGGCTTCGTAAATCGACACGCTAACCACTACACTTTGGGAGTCTGAGGGGACACCAATAAAACCTGTAGCTTGATGAAGCTGATGCACTTTCTCAAGCCATAAAGTACTTATGATGGAAAAGGTCTGCAACAGTACTTACTGGGATGAATCCAAGATGGCATGAAGAGGGGCTATTACACTGGGCAAATTTTCCGTGGATCTTCAGTCAAACCACGATTTCCGCTAGCGTGGCTCTCATTTGTTTCTTGTTATTGCTGCTGCTGATGGTGGTGAGTAATACCGCCTTCCTTTGGTGAAATCTAGTGTAGCTTTGGAAGATCGTGGACACGTCAGAAAACCACGGAAATATGAGAACCACGCCAGCGGAAATCGTGGTTTGACTGAAGAGCCACTGAAAATTTGCCCCGTGTAATAGCCCCTTGAGGAGGACGAGGGAACTCGCTCATGGGTGTATATACATATAAAAAAAATGATTGAAATTTATCGGCTTGGATGAATTGCCCCCGGTGTTTCCTTTGGCAAAAAGTTAATTATAGTATACTGAGTATAATAGACAGTAAAATATAGCGCAACGGTGATATTCGCTCATTCAACGGCGGCTGGAAAATCGCCGGCATTTATTTGCAGAATCTTTTATTTATATGTATTTGTCCCCGTTACAGACTATTGGCAGAGTGTTCACATGGTTTGATGGCACATCTTTAAACTTCGATAACAAGACTATTGAAAACCTTATATATGCCTTCACCGAGTGTCAGCAGTGGCTGTTCCGCGGGAAAACCTTCGAGCCAACAACCACCGGACGCTTCATCACGCGAGGTACGCTTTGCGCTTATTCATTTCTTTACTGATACTCTTTTTGATTTAGCTAATATGTTATACGTGGATTTAGCAACTATTGGAAATACAATGTACCACGTAAGATAACACCCACTTCGGAATCCCCATGTGGAGAGTAAACCAAAAACATCCCAACTCTGACCTGTCTACTTTGCTCAACTGTTTCTTCACTAGCTTTGCAACATTCAGTTCTCTGGAATTTTTGCAATTCAAATCCCTCCTACGTTTTCTATCCCAAATTTCAGTCCAAAGCTTCATCCTGCTTTTACTTGGATGTACGCAACGACATCACTTGCTCTCATGCCGACAACTTTGATTCTTCAAAACGTTCCACCATTTGGCTGCGACTCATTTTTCGTTCAACCAGTAAATAATTATGTTTGTTGTGTGCCTCTCACCTACTTCTACTATTCTCAGACTTTTCGAATTCTAAAGTGCAGCATATTTATATAAACTCTCACTTCGCTGAAATATCCATTTCAGGATATTTCAACTTTCACCACCTGCAGTGACTTTCATCATATTTCACTGACCACCCTAGTACGCAACCCTACATCTTTACTATTCTTCAGTATCTAGAACCACCTTAAGGATACGCCCATCACTCTAAATAATACTCTTTCTTGGGCTCCTCCGATCATAACATTATTCTCGTATTCTGTCTTATCTCTCCTGTACGGCCTATAGACCCACCGAGGAGGCAGTGATTTGGCATTTTGCTTCGCTTGGTGAAATGACCTTTTGTTTTTACAGCAAATGAAACGGGTCAAGGGAAAAAAAAAAATAATGAAAAAAATCCCGCTCCTCACTACTCCTATAGAAAAGCGTTCAGAGGACAGGCCGAAAGAGAGATCAATTTCGGGAGGAGAGGAGATGTCCTAATACTCTCCTCTTGAAAAAGTTCAAGTCGTAGGCAGGAGGAAATACAGATGGAGGAAGATTATTCCAGAGTTTACCAGCGTGAGCGATGAAAGAGTGCAGATGCTATTTAACTCGTGCGAAAGGGATTTGGACAGTACAGGGATGAGCTTGAATAGAAAGTCGTGTGCAGCGGGGCCGTGGGAGGGAGGGGGCATGCAGTTAGATAGTTCAAAAGAGCAGTCAGCGTGAAAATATCGATAGAAGATAGAGCTGCAATATGGCAATGAAATTTAAGAGGTTGAAGACTATCAGTAAGAGGAGGGGAGTTGATGAGACGAAGAACCTTAAACTCTACTCTGTCCAAGAGAGCTGTATATAGATAGCAACTGTGCGGGGGAGAAAAACTGGCGGAGACAATACAGAACGCCCAACCTCGAGGAAGCTGATTAAGTGAGAGAGAGAGAGAGAGAGAGAGAGAGAGAGAGAGAGAGAGAGAGAGAGAGAGAGAGAGAGAGAGAGAGAGAGAGAGAGAGAGAGAGAGAGAGAGAGAGAGAGAGAGAGAGAGACCTGCTAGACTTTTCTGATTACTAGTGGAAACAGTACTGTCTTGAGATGAGATTCACACTGGGTGTGCCCAGTGCGTTACAAAGGTGACTGTCTCTGAGATAAGGACAAAACTATTATGTACCTTCCCTACCCCTTATGCAAAAAAGCCCTTGTTCTGTTTCTTTCCAAGATTGAGATGTAGGTCACAAAAAGTAACTGAGCCTTCGAACTGCCGCTAATCGGATCCTTACATTTTTGCATGGAATCGAAATCAAATATGTCTTTGACTTTGAAAATCTTTGACTAATTAAAATGTGAAAATCTTGCAAGAATTTTAGAGAACACTATTGTAATATAGAAGCAGGACCTAGTTGTTAAAACAAAACAAAAAGTAGTAAAAATGGAGTAAAAATCATAAAAAAAAAAAATCTGAAAAATTATTGAACGTAAAAAAAAAAAATAAAAAAAAAAAAAGTTCGTGTACCTGTGTAAACACCAACAGCCTGGACACAGGAAGCCTCGAATCAAGGTAAACATAAAAATTAGGGAGGGGGTGGCTGAATAGTTAGCGTGCAGGCGTCTTGGAGGACGCGGGTTCGAGCCGTGGCCGCCTCACAACTGGGATTTAGTGGCCTAAGACTACCCAATGCTGCCCTGAAAAAACACTAGCAATCCAGACTCTACATTACTTCTCTGATGAGAGGCTCAAGTATGAGCTCCGGGTGGGTAGCATGGACCAAGCAAGATGGGGCCACCATAAACACTTACCTGCGTCAGAACGGGCTGGGCCGACCATCAGGTCCCACCAGGAAAGTCTACAGGCGAAATAGGCCAAAACGTTAAAAAAAAAAATGTAGAAAATGTCAAATTTTGCTAACTCTAATTTTTCCATTTAGCCAATATTCTCTACAACAATTTTGCTTCTTCATCTTTCATAATCTTATGTTATTTGCTGAACTTTCTGATTAGTCTTTAGCTGAAGATTCCACTCTTTGTGACTCAAGGCACATTGCTCCTACTGATCATCCTCCGACTTTGTTCTACCTGACATTTAAAACCACTATTTACAATTTTTTGTTTTATATAAGCTCTCTCTGATTTGAACCCTCAAAATACTTAATGGATTAAATACAATTCGTCCTCTTGTCCTTATCCCGTTAGCTGCGGCAGGCTCGTGAACAATATGTCACCCAGTGCGGAACTATTATCAATAGACCTGCCATTGCAAAACAGTACTCTACCCATATCAACGGATTTGTTTCATGTATGTGCAGAGGACAATAATACTAAAAAAAAAAAAAAAAACGTAAATGTAACCGGTAATTTCAGTGATAAGACAAAGATGCTCGCAAGACATGATAAGTGGCACTGTTCGGCGTTCCTCGTCTCGGAGAAAACACATGCGCGTTTAGAGGACCACAAAATAAAGATGAAATCCGATACAGTCGTAAAGCTCATCAATGAGTCAGTTTGCCGGTAAAAATTCATATGATATGTATGTTGAAAAATATTGTTGCTTAGCTTTTATGTGTTGAATGTGATTAGCTTGCTGACTGACAAACATCCCTTCGTGCTCCTCGACGTATCATATATATATATATATATATATATATATATATATATATATATATATATATATATATATATATATATCTCTATATATATATATATATATATATATATATATATATATATATATATATATATATATATCTCTCTCTCTCTCTCTCTCTCTCTCTCTCTCTCTCTCTCTCTCTCTCTCTCTCTCTCTCTCTCTCTCTCTCTCTCTCTCTCTCTCTCTCTCTCTCTCTCTCTCTCTCTGCAGTTCTGAAGGACTCTGCTGCGAGTTCTTACGAGGATATGGTAAGTCACATTAATGCCCCCACACACACACACACACACTCGGCACTGCTATACCATATCGAACTGTACAGCTCTGGTTTCTGGTATAAAGAACCCGCAATTCTCAGCATCCTGAATCTTGCAACATGCAGGTGCAAAATGATGATGATGTTCCTGGTACCAGAACCACGGGGACCGACACATAGCTCGGGGAGGGAGTATAGCTGAGTCGTTAGCATGTCGGCGCCGCGTCCAAAAGGACGCGGTTTCGAGTCCTACCCACTGCCACAGTTGGGATTTTTGAGTCACCGCCGAGTGGCTTAAGACTGCTCATATGCTGCCCTGAAGACCGCTTAAAAACCCGGAATATTATTATTATTATTATTATTATTATTAGTAGTAGTAGTAGTAGTATTAGTATTATTACTATTATTATAATCATTATTATTAATACTATAACCGAGACGACACAGAGGGAGAGGAAGGAGTGCAGACATTACACGCTGCCAATTTAGCAACCCATACACTCATGAGACCTCGAGAAAGAAAAAATGTAGGAAGAGGCGATGATAAAGACGGAATAAAATGGCGAAAGTATTGTGGTGAAACAAAAAGATCAAGAGATAGATCAAAAGACCCATCAAGGAAGGGAAAGTGAGGACGCACAGGGCTACAGAGTGCCCGGTTATGGTCACGAGTATGAATCCACATTCTAGAACCAGATCACCTTTGGCTAGCAATCTCATTTGCCTTTTGACAGGTCCGTAATAGGGTCATATACCTGTCTGCCACTCTAAGACGCCAAACCTGGGACTCACCGGGCAAGTCTAATGGAGGCTTTAATATGATTATTATATAATGCTAGAAGGGTAACCAAGGAAGTTATTCACGTCCCCGTTCGTACATATTCCAAGATTATCCAAAACTGCAACGCTTTCCGAAATAAAAAGTTATATGCAGATGACCACAGGCTTTTTATTGCTACACTTAGGTTCGTGATAATATATACATTATTTACACAGAGCATTTAAAAAAAATTGGCCTCTGCTTGTGAGTATACCTGCCAATGCAAAACAATATAAATATGATCGGCACTCTCGAGGATCCTCTGTAGATTGAGGGCCAAACGCTCAAGAAATCATATGTTTTGGTTTGGGTTAGGCGGTAGTGAATAGTGGAGGTGTGGTCTTGCCGGAAAAACATTGACTATAGAGCTTTTTCACGTATCATAAGAGGTCTACCAACACTAGACAAGAACGGGAATCGTAGTGTAAGTACTGCCTTGGCCCAATCGTCGTATGGTCTCATTGATTGCTCGGTGGTTGTACTGAAAATTCTTTTCAGGAAACGTTGTCACAAAGTGGGCTACAAGAGGAGGAATAGAAACCGTGGCTAAGATCCTCCAAAAACTGCAGTTGGGTAAAACAAACTATAACAAGGAAATACTGAAGAACGCTCTCCACCGCTACGCTAAGGTGACGCCTGACCCAGCGTATGCCCTAGTCGGCAACAAATACTTTTTCAAGTAAGTGCAGAACTTGGGATGGACAGGGCAGAGGCATACAAGCTTGCGCGGGGTGACCGATAGGGGTATAGAAGGCGAGTACGTGAAGCGATGCGACCCCTGGCGTATGCTCCCCATTAGTTAATTTTAGTTAATTAGTTGGTAGAGTCTTTCCGCTTCTCCTACTCCTCCTCCTCTTCACTAATACTGATGGCTTCGTTTTAAAGCACCATGTTGCCTGCCCTTCCATGTTTCCTTGAAATCTCTTGAAATGTTAAGGAACTTGGAGCCATCCATAGGAGGGTAATTGAGTCTCTCTCTCTCTCTCTCTCTCTCTCTCTCTCTCTCTCTCTCTCTCTCTCTCTCTCTCTCTCTCTCTCTCTCTCTCTCTCTCTCTCTCTCTCTCTCTCTCTCTCTCTCTCTCTCTCTCTCTCTCTCTCTCTCTCTCTCTCTCTCTCTCTCTCTCTCTCTCTCTCTCTCTCTTATTGACTTGTCTAGGAAACTATGATGTAGTTTATATGTTTCATCACGTGATTCGCTTTTTTTTAAGAAAATTCGTATGTTTTGTTATCATAGTGCCTTATACATATTAGCAGTTTTACCATAAACCAATAGAATTTTTTTTTTTTTTATTCATACATCTACATTTTCTAGAGCTTCAGGTTGAATTATGTTAAGTCATGTGCCCTGTGGTGTTTCAGCACAACGCAATGTTGCTTCATTTAATATCTATGGTAGCTACTATCTTGGACACTGATATTTTACCTCGATAACTCAATATTCTTATTGCTGCATGAAGCTGTCTACGGTACCTCGCTTCTATTTCCCAAACGTCATAACGTCTTACCAGTATATTCACATTTTGAACTCTTTCACCAGTAGGATATATAATATTTCGTCTGTACTTCGCTTTTCCTCTGGTATAAATACTCTTGCAAATGGGGCATATCAAAATATTTGTTACAAAAATTTATATAATTCCATAAGCGTCTTCAGTTTCATTTTTGTTGGGAGAGGTTGCCAAATGAATAATTTCAATTGTCCCTTGGCCTGCCTATTATGAAGTAAATATAAATTTATCTTTCTCTCATATAGCTCTGATCTGACGGTGCACCAACGACGGGAGTTCATGGCAAGTGTGAGAGTGCTTTCCCTGAGGACCAGCCGTCAGGAATCGTGGGAGAACCTGAATTCTCAGGGTTACTTTCAGGTGGGTGATGGCCACTCATGGCCACGTTCATACATGGACACTAAGCACCGCTGCTCAGCAGCGCCACCGCTGGTAAATAATGGCGTTGAATGGAGACTTTTACACGCAGACACAAACACAAAAAATAGCGCTACAGACGGATTTGAGTGGTTAGTTTCGCAGCCGGTGGCGGACACAAAAAGTAGCGCTGCTCGTCACGATATAGGGTATTCAATGGGAGCTTTCACACGTAGCTGCAGCCGCTCCACTTTTTTTTAGCAGCGCGTGCGTAGCTCGACTGCAGCCCTGCTCAATTTTAGCAGCGCTACTGAGAAGCACTGTTAATTCGACACTCACCACCCCAACACTTTCTAGAAATATAAGCAGCGCTTCTCAGCAGCGATGCTAAAATTGAGTCGCACAGGAGTAGCGTTGCTGAGAGGCTCTGCAGCTCTGCAGCTCCCATATGTGAAAAGGGCCTTATGCCTCGGTCACACATTCACGTATCAAGCCACGTATGCCCACGCACGAACGGAAATTGGTAGTCGTCAACTGCTCACGTAAGTACTACGTAAATGTCCCATAATGCGTATTTACGTACGTGGGCATACTGGGCGGAGACGGGGGGGTCGCTACGCACCACCCGAGCGTGCGTGGGGAGCCACGCATCTTTCGACATATTCAAAAGATACGTGGGTGTTCACGTCAACCGCAGTTTTACATGGCTCCACGCGTACAACGTGGCGCATACGTGGCGCTGACGGTGTGCTTGCGGGGCTCTTACACGTGGTCCCACGCTGCTCCCCTGTTCCCGCAGCGCACCACGTGGGTCCTCACGCGGTGTAGGAGCGTACGTGGCACCATCGCTGCTCCTCGGGTACCCACGACGATCATGCAACGCTGTGCATGGTGTATATATGCCGTGTGGTGGGCTTGCGGGCTGCGGCTTCGGTTTCTCTCTCGGACAAGCAACAGCATATACCTCGAATCCACCACCACCGCCTCTCACCCCCGCCAGCGCCCTCGTCAGTAAACCTTGTCGCCACTGCCTTCAACTATGCCTAAGGACACCACCAAGAGATCACGGACGGGAGCTTCTTTAGCTTCAGGGTCACTCAAACCTCCAACAACCCTGGAACAACCTACTTCCAAGCCTCTGGTGTTTGTGGCACCTGCAGTTCCTCATCTCCGTAGACAGCAGAAATGACTCTGCAGGTCTCGGGTACAATGTGACTAATGGTGTTGTGGGCTACTCGGAATGAGTATTGCACACTCTTGTGTGAGTCACCCGTGGCGAGGAAACGAAGAGCGATAGCCACACTCTGGCCCTTCAGATTGGAAAAAGGCTAACGTGACACCGATTTTCAAGAAAGGAAACAAAAAAGTACCAGGTAATTACAGGCCCATTAGTCTAACTTCGGTTGTAGGTAAGCTACTTGAGGGCATAATTAGAGACAAAATTGTGAGTTACCTTGAAAGCCACTCATTGATTGGGGACTCACAACATGGCTTCCGAAACAAAAGATCCTGCCTATCAAACCTATTAACCTTTTATAACGACCTCTTCACTGTTTATGACGTAACCAAATCACTGGACGTAGTCTATCTTGATTTCCAGAAAGCGTTTGATAAAGTCCCGCATCATAAATTACTTTACAAATTAAAGCAAATAGGTATTGACGGTCAAGTAAACCAATGGATCGCGAATTGGTTGAGCAACAGACAACAAAGAGTAGTGATTGACGGATTTAGCTCAGAGTGGGCGCCTGTCACTAGTGGCGTCCCTCAGGGCTCGGTCCTTGGCCCAGTGCTCTTCATTATTTACATCAACGACGTGGATGTTGGACTCAATAACCGCATTAGTAAATTTGCAGACGACACAAAGATTGGTAACTTGGTTCTCACTGACGAAGACAGGCAAAGCCTCCAAGAGGATTTGCACAAAATTTCAGCTTGGTCGGATAGATGGGAGATGCCCTTTAACGTAGACAAGTGCCAGGTCCTTCAAGTTGGAACGAGGAATAAGAAGTTCGAATACGAAATGCGCGGCGTTAAACTCAAAAGCGTTCAATGCGTCAAAGACTCGGGGGTCAAAATCGCGTCAAACCTCAAATTCTCACAGCAATGCATCGATGCAGCAAATAAAGCGAACAGAATGTTGGGCTTCATTAAAAGAAACTTTGTATTCAAGAATAAAGATGTAATACTCCCGCTCTACAACAGTTTAGTCAGACCCCACTTGGAATATGCGGTACAGTTTTGGTCCCCCCACCATGCAAAGGATATTGCTAAATTAGAAGGTGTTCAGCGTCGGGCAACGAAAATGATCCCTTCCTTGCGCAAAAAATCCTACGAAGAAAGGCTTTCTACCCTTAACATGTTCTCTCTTGAGAAACGTCGCCTCCGAGGAAAACTGATCGAATGTTTTAAAATACTTAATGGTTTCACGAATGTAGACAGATCAACATTGTTTATGATCGATGACAGTCTGCGCAAGAGGAACAATGGCGTAAAACTCAGATGTAGACAAGTAAATTCAGACTGCACCAAATTTTTCTACACCAACGTTGTAGTGCGAGAATGGAATAAGCTTCCACCATCAGTGGTCCAGTGTAACACGATTGACTCCTTCAAAAATAAGCTCGACCGTCACTTCCTTCAACTTAATATCAACTAGAGTAGAAGTGCAACGTTTTGGAGTCTTCTGATTAATGTAAAATCACTTAGGTTTAAGGACAGACCACCAAGTCTGGACCATGGGGTCTGTGTGGTCTGATTTTCTATGTAAATCTATGTAAATCAAGGGATTCTCTCCAGAATGTGCGTTGCTTTTGAATGTGGGGTGTGACACGTTCAACTATTTCACTGAAGAGGTCCTTGTCAATCCGGGTAAAATGCCCGTACAGTTCTGGACTTTCGGTTGCCAACTACTCCATCAGGTTGTCATAGTGGCCTAGCTCCACTCTTCTTTGCAGGTACGGCCAAGCCCAAACCCTCCTCGGCCTCCTTTTTTTTTTTTTTTTTTTTTTTCACTTGCGAGGTGGACCATCACAACTTCCACCAGTACCATGGCATGCACATACTCCAGGATGGCCTACATTAATTCTGTGTTATAGCTGTTTGCTGGTGTTATAAGGGCAAGGATGTCTTCAATGTTCTCCATGTTGATTCAGCAGGAGGGGAGTACGTCTTGCTGCAGGTAGATGTCGATGGGAACTGCAATCATAGGTGTGCAGCACGGCCCTTATGTACCTCTCACGTTTACCCACCGACGTACTACGTGGGGATAGCGTGAGGATGACGCGAGGTCGTAACGCACCACGTTACACATACGGTATACGTACGTGGGTGTTATGTGCTCTGCCACGCACTACTTGTGGAGGGTGGTCTCTTGTCGTGGCAATTCGGGTAATCGTCACGTCATGCTTGCGCAGTGCGTAGGCTTAATATGCATTACCTCGTACTTACGTTATGAAGTCGTTATGTTGACCGTGCAAGCTTTACGTACATCGGCCCCTGACACGTATCCAGTTGATCGCGGCAACAAATCCCGCGTATGGCCACGTATGGGCCAAAAATCACATACGTGGGCATACGTGGGCTTGATACGTGAATGTGTGACCGAGGCTTTGCACACACACACACACACACACACACACACACACACACACACACACACAACACCGCTCCGGTAGTTACAACGCTCCTGTAGCTCAATCGGCTAGAGCACCGCGCTGCAAGGCTTCAAGCCCAAACAGGCGGCGGTTCGAGCCCCGCTCAGGCCGGATTCTTTACGTTAACTAGGAGTGGTTATTTTCCCCCTTTGAGAAAGGGGGATGGGGTGTGTGGTGTGTGAGGTCCAGGCAGTACCCAGAGATCGACGATAATGAGCATGCACTTGATCGTGTCGGGAGGGTACTTGCTGGCGAAAGCGAGTCAAACTCGTGATCAGGCCGTGGTGAATTACACACACACACACACACACACACACACACACACACACACACACACACACACACACACACACACACACACACACACACACACGGCCCGGTAGCTCAGTGGTTAGAGCGTCTGCCTCACAACCAAAAGGACCGGGGTTCGATTCCCCGAGCGGGTGAAGATAAGTTGGGTTTATCTTCTTTCACGTGCAGCCCCTGTTCACCTAGCAGTGAGCAATGGTGAGAGACATATTAGGATAAATCGCTAAGCACTAGTTTTTCCCACAATGCACCGCGCTCGTGACGTCACATGTAAACCGAGACGTCACTGGAGACCCACACGTGTGGCCGCGGCGCCACTGGATTGAAGTTTCTTGTTGTTAACAATGACAAGGTGTGCTGTTTACAATAATAGGTGTAAGAAGCTAGGAAAGCTTAATTTTTATCGTTTTCCGAAGACAAAGTCCTTAGTTAGGCAATGGATCCATGCGTGTAGTCGTAAAGATAAGTTAAATCCAGATTCTACCAGTGTTTGTTCAAGTCATTTCAAGGCGACAGACTACACACAGCACTACATTATCAAGAGGAAGCTGATCAGCAAGTCTCCACAGGTAACAAGAAGGCTTGAAGATCACTAAAGGCCGATGCTGTACCTTTCCTTTTTCTCCCAAAACGGGAAAATGATCCAGGTAAGCAATATGATCCACATCGCTCCAGTGCAGTTTTTTTTTTTCTTATTATTTTACATTATTTAGGAGGGTATTTAACTATATAGAAGGCATATAAAAGATTAAGGAAGGTTTGTATTGTCCTAAATAGGTGAAAACAAGAGTAAATAACGAGGGATCAACAAATAATAAACCATTTTGAGAGGAGTGATGTCTTATTGTCACGGTTTTCTCTGTGCTTAATTTGTTATTGTAATCATCAATGAGAATTAACACCAAGTCCTAATGATGGTTATTTGGAACTAAAACCTGAACCAAAATAGATACAGGAAAAGTGTAATGACGTGAAAAGAAAAGTTAGGTAGACATATGGAGGAATGTTAGTTGTGAGGCAAAGGATGGGTGAGACATGAAATCCATAGGCTATAATGCGTCCTAGGGATGAATGTATAAGAGTGATATGTTAATGGATGAGTACAGAAACCTTATTAATCCCTCTTAGTGGAGAAATAAGGGGGCCAGGTAGGAAAAATTGAGCTAGTAAGTACATCATATTTTACATATTTTTGTTATAACTATTTACATGGGTAATTCTAGGTTATAATGTATAAATAAGGCATGTACGTTAACATATGTGTACATCAAATCCTTAATAATCTCTCATAATGGAGAAATAAGAGGAAAAATGGAGCTAGGCTGTGGAACTTGGCTGGAGTCACAATCAGTGTGCTCCTTTTTTTTGTAAGTGTCGTGCTGGGTTGTTACAATGTATCCCAGGCTTTATGAAGGAAAATACCTGAAAAGATCCAAGCAGCAAAAACAATGCCTCCACCGAGTTTGTATCCCTCGTTTTGTAGTGCTGACTTGCCTGATAGGCGAGCCTCCCATAGCCCACTTAACCTCTTTGGCCGACTGGTAAAGGAGTGGCTCTCCCGTTACGCTGGTCGCGGGTTCGATCCCCGGCGCCGGCAAACCTTTCCTTGTCCGGATTAATTTCTCGTGTGTTTCGTTACACGCAGAGGACGTGTGTGAGTGTAGTAAAGAGTAAAAATTCTGGCATTTCACTGGTGGCAAGGCGGTGGCATCCTCTCCTGTGGTTCTGTTGTGTCACCCCGAGAGGGTAACAGGTAGAGTGATGGCCCATGCTCTCCGAAGTTCATAGGAAATGGGAACTCAACACACAGAAATTAATCTAAATGGGAATGGGGAGACGTGTAGTGCTGACTTGCCTGATGGGCGAGCCTCCTATAACCCACTTAATCAGGGGGGTACCTCTTTGGCCGACTGGTAAAGGGGTGGCTCTCCCGTTACGCTGGTCGCGGGTCGCCGGCAAAACCTTTCCTTGTCTGGATAAATTTCTCGTGTGTTTCGTTACACGCAGTGGCCGTGTGGGAATGTTGTATAGTGAAAAATTCTGGCATTTCAGTTTGGTAGTGTCAGGTGCGCCAACTCGCATCATCAGCAGATGATAACTGGCACCACTATAAAAAATTGCCTGCGCCACGACGGGCCTGGGCCGACCATCTGGCCTATGAAGAAAGCCTACCGGCGCAATGGGCATGGATGTAAAAAAAAAAAAAGATGAGCGAGCACTTCGTCCGGCAAACAGATCAGTGTAATACGACGGTAACTGTTGCAGTCCTGTCGGCCCCCTTTTCCTTTCCAGGATGTGACATGAAACCCACTATTCTAGTCAAGAGGAATGGCTCGGGGCTGCCACACAGCAGACAGCACCGCATGCAATCCATGGATCAGGTTTCAACCTCGGATTGCAGATCCGCAATGATATTACAAACTCCAGTTGCCTTCCCCTTCAACTTCCTCACATCTTCTCTCAACTCCGCAGCCGAAGACGGAATTTTGTCTATTGGTGGATCAGCAGCCATCATCTGCAACACACCCAGAGCTGTCCGCTCTGAGACTTTGTAATGCGGATGATATCGCAAGAGAGATCGATCACATCGTTGTTAGTACTGAAGGTTTTCTTTTTCGGAATAAAAAGATCATTAAGGCCGACAACAGAGTTAATGTTGTTAAACTGAGACTACGCAACCAATTGCTGAAGCTGCAGAAACCTGAGTAGTACGGGTACACGCTTTCTAAGTCGACAACTGACCGTGTCTTAGCGTTTTGTGTATTGTTGTAACGCCGACGAAAGGGGATGGTTTCATTATCTGTCGATTTCATTGTGGAACTGGGATTTCCAGCGATTCCGTGCTTGTCCCGCACCCTTCGTAAACGTACACCACTGGTTTAGCTAGCCAATGTGTACTGCGGGAATCGCATACATATATATGAAGTATACGGATGTAGAGCTGCAAACGTGCGTTCGTGCAAACAAAGATTATCATTGCGAGTATTGCCATGTTATGCATGGTCTTTCGACTCGTGCACACACTACTGGCGGTCGCTGGACTCATCTCATGCTTCATCTCTCGACTGATTAAGCAGAGTTATGGAACTATAACGAGGGGACGATTTTGCTCACTGAGCATACTTCCGTGAATATTTTGTGACGGAGGTCTCTTCTTCGTGAACATGAGACGCACTGGTCTGAAGCTATTTCTACTCAGTGAATAGAGAAGTTTTCTATGACATATGTTCAAAAGAACATATATATATGAATGACTAAAGTATTTATTGTAAACATATTTTGTTTATATATGTGAAAAAAAATTAAATAAGACATATGATGGCTGACGGAATATAACTAGCATCTATTTATATCTCGAATTAGGTATACGGTCCCTGAAAAGATTTGTTTATAAAATTGTATTTGTAGATTTGTCAATTTGTAAATTGTATTTGTATACTTGCCATTCAGCCCACTTTCTCAGCCGCCTCATCAGTCTCGAGACGTATATCATTTCTTCATCATTGTGGCAGCTGTATTATGTACTTGGGAGGTGGAGAGCAAGTTGAGTGAAAAGGTTCAGGGAGGTCCTGCCCTATTAAGTGTAAGTAACTGGCTGTACACTTTTGTGCTGTACCTTGTATTTCTTCATTTTGTCGCATTGCTCATATTATGGTTACTATTCATCTGCACAACAAGTGGGGACTCAAAACACTTAAATGAAGAAAAAATATCAAATGGAAAAACACCCCATCAATAATAGGAATGGCAATAAATGAATTATATACCAGGTCAGAGTAGGTTAGGTTAGATTTCTTGATAAAATTCTGGAATTATACCCGTCTCACACTTTCATACTGGGAGATTTCGGTATGCTTTGAGAGAATCAGCTAACCTTTCGCGAAACTTTTTTTTTGCATATCCCCTCCGTGTTCCCACCCACAGCGACTAATAGTGCAGTCTAATGGAGTGGAGTCTAAGGCTCTTCGTCTCATCAGGTCTCCCCCTCTTACTGATAGTCTTCTGCCTCTCAAATTCAGCCGCCATGTTGCCTCCCTTTTTATCTTCTATCGATATTTTCACGCTGACTTCCCTTCTGAACTTGCTAACTGCATGCCTCCCCCCCTCATGCGGCCCCGCTGCACACGCCTTTCTACTCAAGCTCATCCCTTGACTGTCAAAATCCCTTGCGCACGAGTTAACCAGCATCTTCACTCTTTCATCCCTCACGCTGGTTATACTCTGGAACGATCTTCTTTCATATGTATTTCCTCCTGCCTACGATTTGAACTTATCCAAGAGGAAGGTATCAGGACACCTTACGTAATTGACTGCTCTTTCGGCCACCTCTTCGGATTCTTTACAGGAGCAGCGAGTAGTGGGCTTTTTTTATTGTTTCCGTTTTGTGTGCCCTAGCGCTGTCTCCTTTGCTGTAAGAAAAAAAATGTGTGAAAAACAAGTAACAAATTAATACATAATCCTGAAATCCACCAGATTAAAAACACACAAGAAAGAGTGATTTGTGACGACAGAGCAATGCGGTAGTGTATGTGCTCAATGTACTTCAACAAGATGTCCGCTGTAGGGCGGATGTACAGACTTCTGAAATATTACGGATTCTGTTTGGTTGAACTAATTGTTTTATATCTTTTTTATATATACGTGTTCATTCCAATTCACAAATCAAACATTTCCTGCTGAAGAGATTATATTGCAAGTGGATGATACAGCATGCACGTGAAATGCTTGTGTTATTGCTTTAAAAAATGCTAGCGTTTCAGGCGAAAACAGATGGAGCCGATCAAAAACCCGAAGCACGTTTACCCATCAAAGATAAAATCAAGACTAAGTTTGCTCATCTAAAGCAGCATCACTATGTGATCAGCTGCCTCAGCAGCTCAGAGAAAGTTGCTCACGGAAAGTCTACTAACATGGCAAATTCGTACCCGTGTAATAGCACCTGTATCTCAAAATCAGTCCGGCCAATGCTCACGGAGAAGGGCTCCCCATCAGCAAAATACTCACGGAGGAATATTCAGTGAGAAAAATCGTCCCTTTTAATTCACTTCTACAGGAATATTACCTTTGACTAAACCTGTATGTGAACATACCTCCAAGTTGAGTGCTTTAACATTAAATAATGTTTGAATGGTAATATAGATTAGTGCAAACTATATAGGGCCTAAGTGCTGCCTGAACATTAACTGTGATAGCAGAAATTCCTACAGCAGGCATTACACGGGAACGACTTTGGTTGAGCAGGCCCCGTCCCTAAGCAAATGCTGACAGATGGGACTCTGCTCATGGACCATAGGGGGTACTAGAGCGAACCAGTCTCTCTCTCTCTCTCTCTCTCTCTCTCTCTCTCTCTCTCTCTCTCTCTCTCTCTCTCTCTCTCTCTCTCTCTCTCTCTCTCTCTCTCTCTCTCTCTCTCTCTCTCTCTCTCTCTCTCTCTCTCTCTCAATGATTCACTCGTTTTACAGGGTGACGGATTCCTGACGGTATTGGTTGATTCACTGGAGTACGGCAAACCCGAAGCTGAGGTGTTCCAAGTATATGACTGGGCCCGAGTCCCTGGTGTTACCAACCTTTATGCTAAAAACGTAATGGAACTTGAGGTGAGTACTGTCTTATTAAATTATCTTAGCAGCTTTTGTAGAATTAGCACACATGCATACTGCAAACATTGGTGTACAGTTTACATCTTATATCGTACACCATACTCGTGGAAGTGCACTGAAGCGATGTGAAGGGTAGTGATAACCTCGGATTCTCTTGGAAGGTGCACCGCGTCTGACTAGGTTGTTTTACTCAAATTTAATATATTTTATAGACAATGAATTTTAACTGCCAAAAGACACGTCTGCCAACCCCATATAATCATATATTAAACTAACTATCAGATCTACTACGTAACTCGTCACTTTTATTATAACTTTGTACCACAGACTTACTTACAGTCTCTATTTTGGGATAATAACCCTTCACACGCACACGCAATATGTTTACTAGCAGTGTATAACTGCGCGTTTCATGTAAAACTAGTGTCTTTATAACTCCACACTTCTCGTCATCTTTGTGGTATAGGGTTGAAATGAAACGGCATTATGAACACATCCTCAAGGTACTGATAACTGCTGAGCATCTGCCAACACAAATAAACGCATGTAAAACGACAGATGATATTTGTAATCTCGCGAGAGAACGGAATACGGAGCAGCCAAATGTGAGACTTCCGTTGGGTATTATTCCTTGATATGTATTATTTTAATATTCTTTTTTTTTAAGATGTCGATTTTTTTCTTCTTTTTAACTTCAAGAATTAAAGTGGACTGTCAACATGGAGGTACTTTTACAACAATGCAAGCTTTGTGGGTGGAGTGACTGACGGGATGATAGGGTTGACCAGCATGGTGTACAATCGCCCATCTGTTCAACTTAAGGCTCAGAAATCCTGGTTCTTTTTCGATGACGTCATCCTCGTCGTGGGCTCAGAGATCACACTTCCTGACGACGGAAAAACTGGCGAAAGCGTCATAACCACCCTGGCTCAGGTATGTTGAAGTAGATACATTTAAACAAGCTAAAAATTGGAAGCTTCACATCTCTTCTCTCACTGAATCAGCTTCTTCGAGGTTGGGGGTTCTGGATCGTCTCTGCCAGTTCTTTCCCTCGCAGAGTTGCTATCCATATTCAGGAGTCTTGTCCGCCCTCGTATGGAGTATGCATCTCACGTGTGGGGGGCTCCACACACACAGCTCTCTTGGACAGAGTGGAGTCTAAGTCTCTTCGTCTCATCAGTTCCCCTCCTCTTATTGACAGTCTCCTACCTCTTAAATTCCGCCGCCATGTTGCCTCTCTTTCATCTATCGATTTTCACGGTAACTGGTCTTCTAAACTTGGTAACTGCATGCCTCTCAAGCTCATCCCTATACCGTCCAGTTCCTTATACAAGAGTTAACCAGCATCTTCACTCGTTCATCCCTCTTGCTGGTAAACTCTGGAAGAAATGTCCTTCATCTGTATTTCCTCCTGCCTACGACTTGAACTCTCAAGAGGAGAGTATCAGACAATCTCTCCTCCAGAAATTGATATTTCTTCTGGCCACTCCTCTTAACTTTTTTTTATTTTGTAGGAGCTGTGACTTGCGCATCCTTTTTTCATTAATGTTTATTTTGTTTGTCCTTTAGCTGTTATCTTTACTGAAAAAAAAGCATTTGGGGTAATTACTACCACCATACTTTTATCAAATATATTTATACTGATTCTGGCTATATATTAATGTATGGTCTTCAGTTTCTAAAAGCGTTTGAAAAATTGGCCAAGGAATCGGCCAGACCTGCTCACGACTACCGGACGAAAACAGTGTTTGGGCACAATCAGGCAGCCTTGCGTTGAATTGCTATGAATGCAAGATAACTCTTAAGGAATTTCAGTCCCAATTACGAATACTTAGCTGGAAACGTTGAAAAGTTCTTCAACATCAAATAAACAATATTATAAATCATAACATAGCCCAACAAAAGACAATAACTTTAAAATACTTCAAAGCTAGGAATCAAACTCAGCCTGCAATGGTGATGAAGTGAAAAGTTTTATAAGATGTTGAATTTGTAGAAACGAAAAAAAAAAAAAATCATTTTTCAGTGGTCATGTGATACTTCAACGACAAACTATGAAATAAAATAAATAACTGGAACCATACGCCAGGGGGCGCGTCGCTTCACTCATACGCCGCCTCGACCCAAGGAGACACTAGAGAATATAAGGGAGAGTCGTGCTGAGGGGCTGGCTGAGGATTCGGAGCGATACAGGACTATGTCGCGAAGGACTTGGACCATTGTGATAAGGGATAAGGAGAGGTGTGTCAGAGGTCTCGCTAAGGTTATCGAGGGCTATCTAAATGCAAAACACCTCGAACCTACTTTCCGAGATCTGAATCTATATTTCAAAAGAGTGCTATCCGAGCGGCTGAGGAACAGATAGTATTAAATGCTGATGGCTACTGGGCTTGCTGGGCCAAGTACATTTGGTAGTTGTACAAGGCGGAGCCCCCAAGTGGACAGCTGGTGGCTGCTGATCCACCAACAAACGAATCTCCCTCCTCTGTTGTGGCGGTGATAGAGGCTGGGGCGAAGTCGAAGGCTGGAAAAAACAGCTTAGGTGGATGCGGAGATGATGAAAGCCGGGAGGGAAGTCATGACCCATGGGTTGCATATGGTGTTGTCTGCTGTGTGGCAGTTCGCTGACAGAAAAAAAAAGTTTCAGTCTGGAAAGTAAAAGAAACCGACTGAACCGAAACAATTACCTCGATATCACACTACTTAGTATGAAGGCCAAAGTACTCACTCATTTCCTACCAATATGAAATCGATTCCATTTGCTATTGTTTCAGAAACCTGAGTAATCTGGGTTCACCCCCAGTAAACCAACAACTGACCCGACCCTAGCATTTCGCGTCCTTATGGAACGCCGCCTTGAGTTTCGTCAGAGGCTACTCGCAGTGTACCACGTCGATATCAAGAAGGCATTTGAATCAGTGCAGCGTGAACATTCTGCGGTCTGTAGGATTTCTGCAATATTCTCTGACCTGACCTCAAGTCTGGTGCAGAGAGTGCTGTGAAGTCTGGGGTAGATGTTTCCAGTTTCTTCCAGGTTATGTTAGGAGTGAGGTAGTTGTGCGTCCTTGCTCCATTTTTTTTCAACACTTACACGGGCTTGATACTCAGCAAAGTTCTTGATCAAAGTCGTTGCGGAACATACGTTGCCGATACCAAGGTCACTGACCTTGTTTTTACTGATGATGCGGTTCTCACGGAATCGTTGGATGTCCTTTTGATGGCTGAGAAGTGATACGTGAAAAGACGAACCCTCTTGGATTGAAAGTCTGCTGGGCCACAACCAAGACCATGTCGCTTGGAGACTTAGTGGATGACACAGATCACTCTGCCAATACAGGTGGTGAGGATGTCGAGGTCACCAAAACATTCAAATTTTTAATTTTTTTTTACATTGCGGCCTTTTGCGCCGGTAGGCTTCTTCCCGGTGGATCCTGATGGTCGGTCCAAGGCTTCTTTCCGGTGGGTCCTGATGGTCGGCCAAGCCCGTTCTGGCGCAGGCGAGTGTTTATAGTGGCGCCATCCTGCACTGGCTCATGCTGCCCTCCCAGAGCTCATCTTTGACCCTAGAATCTAGAGTCCGGGTTGATAGGTGGTCTTCTGGACAGCATGTGGGTAGTTTAAGCCACTCGGCGGCGGCTGAAAAATCCCAGCTTGGTGGCACCGGGCGGGGATTGAACTCGCGTCCTCCTGAACACGGGGCCGTTACTTTGACGACTCAGCCACCGCCTCCCCAAATGCATTGGAGATTTAGTGCATAACAATGGTGGGTCTCATCAGGAAGTCAATCAACGTTATTGGTCTGGCCCACAGTGTTGTAGACTCGCTCAACATGAATATTTGTCGTTGTCGATATATTTGCAGGCGGTAGTTGAGTGGTTAGCGTCCCGGCGCCGCTTCCAGGAGGATGCAGTTTCGCCTTCCCCCAGTCCCAACAAGCTGGGATTTTTCAGTCACCGCCTAGTGGCCTAAGAGTCTAAGACTACCCACATGCTATCCTGAAGACAACCTATCAACACGGACACTAGATTTTCACTCTATAAGGAGGGTCAAAGATGAGGTCCGGGGAGCATCATGAGCCCAACATAATGGCGACATTATAAAACACTTGCCTGCGCCATAATGGGCTAAAGTCGCTTCTGCTCCCAGTCTTACTGTTTGGCTGTGAAACATGGACAATGAATTGTGACTTGGAAAGGCATAACGATATCTCTGGTACAAATTGCCTTCTCGGGATTACTGGTTATTACTGAAATGTTTTCGTGTCAAAACAGCGAGTACTTGGTGAAAGGGAACCGAGGTTTGCTACTAGCTTAGTTCGTGTTGTCAGCTTTGTTAGTGAGCGCCTGAGTGTATGAGACCAAGGGGATCCCCACGTAACTCATGAGTGATCGATCCTGCCAGGAGGGACTTTGGATGGATAGGGCAGCTACGTGGGACCGTCGGGAGTGGAAGCAGCGAGTGAGTTAATCGTCGCGCTCCCGGGAGTATGCTCCTCATTAGTTAGAAGTTAGAGACAGTCAAACAGGTAATTTATATTTATGTTTACGGAAGTATTTGAGTGAAGTGAAGTGCGTTGAAAGACAAGGGTAATGAAGGGAGTAGAAACTGGTTTCTGAGGAAGCCTTGGGCGTAACGCAAGTTGCCACACCCCGCCCTGATTTATTTATTTTATTTATGATTACGTTATTTTGCATTATTATTTTTTGCCAAAAGCTTTTGTCCTGAGGAGGTGCAGGGTAGTGTGTCCGTTACTGAGTGTGCAACAACTGCCGTCAGTCACTTATCTAGGTAAGGGGGAGGGTGACTTAATTGGAACGGAAGTTGCGAAGTTGCTTCAAAAATCTTTGAGGATGCGGCAGTAACGTGGTTTAGAAGACCTTCATAAGTTAAGTATTCGTTGGCTTACGAACGCATAGTTTTTTTTTGTTTTTTTTCTTTTAACCGGGCTCTGATGACGGGCTTTTAATCTAGGACTGAGATTGCTGTGAAAGGTAAGGGACGCGTTTCCGGCTTCCTCCCTGTTTCATGAGCGGCAGTAGTGCATTCTTGCTAAATCACTTTTCAACACTTGCATAGACGTGGTATTGCGACATTGTTGATGAAAGCCGTTGCGGAGCCTCTTTTGGTAACATCAACGTCACTGACTTTGTTTTGGCTATTGATGTTGATGGCTCTCAAAATGATGCAAGATGGGGCGACGCCAATAGGACTGAACGTCTCATGTGCCTAAACAAAGTAGTGTTGGATGACACATTTCAATCTGTTCCTACATGTAGTGAGGACATTGAATACATGTGGTGAGGGTACTCAATCTTGGCAGCATAGAGCTGAATAATGGTAGGTTTTGCCAGGAGGTCACTCAACGGATCCACCTAACCCACCGTAATATGGACTCACTCAACACACAAGTATATTTCATTGTTGATATTTATGCAGCCGTTCAAATATTCGAATCTATATGTCGCTTCTGCTCTTTGCCTTACTGTATGGCTACGGGACTTGGACACTAAATAGCGACGTGGAGAGCTGTGTCGGTGTATTTGGTACCGATTGCCTTTGCATGATCATGGGGTATCGATGTAATAATTTCCAGCCAATCCAGTGACAACATATATAGTGCAAGTGGATCGAGACCAGTTAATAGTTGATTTCATGAACTCCGGCCACAGGAGCACGCGGCGCTCTTCCAGGTGTGGTGTCATGAGACATCCCAGTATCGTGAGATATCCCATCCTGAATACATACATGAATTTCGACACGGTACCGTGTCTTTAGTCAACTGCTTGTCGCGATTTGTCCCACCCAAGTTTATTTACATTATTATGAAAGCAAATGATAACGTATGTATGTATATAACTAGGATATCAACAATCACTCTTCTTCTTCTTCTTGTGACCTGTTCCGCTTTGCATCGCTTTTTAGGCCCTCCTTGGTATTTTTATACACTTAGATGCTTCATTTAATTACTTGGTGATAGTAAAGATTAGGTTCCGCGATTCGAAATTAAGGATGGGATGTCATAGGACATATGACAGATGACACCACACCGGACGTCGATCCTACATATAGGGTTATTTTTGTACAAGACAACTGTGAGTGGAGGAGACCATGGAGACGCTCACGTACCTCATGGATTGGTTAAGTTATCGATCCCGCAAAGAGGATCTTAGAATGGGAAGATTAACTGCGTTGGAGCTTGCTCAGTGGGATCGTCGGATGGGTGAAGAGTCGCGCTGCCTAACGCATGCTCGCCGATAGTTAATTAGTCTCTCTAATTAGATTGATATCATATAACAAATTATTTTTCTTCCCATTGTTTGAACATCTGATCAATTTCAGGTAATGCTATTCTATCGTGTTATTAAAAACAACAAGAAATACTCGTTTACCCTCCCTGTCCCTGTTGACCCCCCCCCCCACACACACACACAAATAAACACACACACAAATAAACACCCACACCCACACCCACACACACACACACACACACACACACACACACACACACACACACACACACACACACACACACACACACACACACACACACACACACACACACACACACACACACACACACACACAAACACACACACAAACAAACAAACAAACAAACAAACAAACAAACACACACACAAAAAAAAAAAAACTTTCGTATAATGTATCTTTTCAAGTTCACTAAGATAAAAGAATGAAGACACCTTTGCCTCCTTGGCTATTGTTGTTATTTAATTGTTATTTTCATAGAATATTTTTTTTGCAGGTATGCTACGAGGGTTCTAACGTGATTCAGCCTGAAAATGGTCAAGAGATCACCCAGAACCAAGATAGTAAAGACTTGACACTCGACCATCCAAGGTGGCTGCACCACCGCCGGATTGGATATGTTTTCCTGAACGGCGACGAACGGCTCACTGTTAAGTCACACACAGATAGCTCCAAGGACATCAATGTGTTCACGTATGTGTTGATCAATTTTATTACCTTTTAATATTAGAAACAGACATCTTAACACACACACACACACACACACACACACACACACACACACACACACACACATATATATATATATATATATATATATATATATATATATATATATATATATATATATATATATATATATATATATATATATATATATATATATATATATATATATATATATATATATATATATATATATATATATATATATATATATATATATATATATATATATATATATATATATATATATATATATATATATATATATATATATATACACACACACACACACACACACACACACACACACACACACACACACACACACACACACACACACACACACACACACACACACACACACACACACAATAATTCAGTCTTTTGTAGATTGCAAAGCTGAGGAATATCTTGTTTTTTACAACATACAACGCGTAGCCAACTCTCTCTGCGCCATTAATTACATTGAAGTCGCCAAAGACAATGACTGTGTCACGTGGGGGACACTGGTCGACTATTGAGTCAAGTTTGGCATAGATCATATCTTTTTCCTCACACACACACACAAGTTGCATTCCTCGGTAACAGTGTATACTGCTATAATAGGTATCAAACCCCAGGTCATCTTAACCTCGCCAACATCATATGCTAATTAACCGGAGTAACCCCAACAACAGAGGACGAGGACTACAGCTACCTGGCTCTTGCTGCCCATCTGAGGCGATCACCGTTCTACTGGTCTGTCTATTAGTATATATTACCCCTACTACTGATCTCACCTTTGCCAGGTCTCCTCGTCTCAGAGAGTCCCCTATGTCCGCTCCCAACCTCTTACCTGGCTCGACGAGCTTCCGTCTCGTCTACACCACCCTGGCTGTGCCCAGGAAATGAGGGTGGGTGTGATTGGTGACTGCTGGGTGGCAAGGGCCCCCCCCCCCCTCCCTTGGACATGTGAAAGTACTGAATGCTATATACATTTTTTTTTATTTTTTTTTAAAGAATTCGCACTCCCACACCCCCACCCATCCCGGAGCCCTTCGAGGGAAGGCTTGTCGTTGGATCGATTAGAGTTATTAGACGAACTAAGGCCAACAATCACAAGGGTAGCAGGAGGGTACAAACGCAGTGGTGACCGCTTGGATAATGATAGCGCAGACTAGCCGATTGACCTCTCCAAGGCAGTAGAGACCGTCTGTCTTGCCTGGGATAATGGATCTAATTGGTGTGCTGCTAGCAACAGAAAATTACTACATAGCATCGCTTAACTTCCAGGCTCCCGCTTCCCAATCCCAGTCTTGCAGGGACGCCACACACGGCAAACATGCTGGAGCCTCGGGGTTTGATTGATCGCGTGTGGAATTATGCATAATACATACTATTGAGGATTATTTATACACATGCTGTAACTACTTATGGAAGAGGAGCTGGCGTCTATACACGTGTGAATGTAGAGGGAAGAGTCACCCCAGGCGAATGAGAAGGACGCTTTAAAAATATGTGTGTATTCGTGTATATTATTTAGGTTATTCATGCATAATGATGTATAGTGTGAGTATGTTCGCCTGTATTTACATATTTTACATAGAAGTTCAAACCACACAGCACTTATGGTCCAGACTAGGTGATCATCCAGCGGCTGATTAGATACTGCATATCTGCCACAAAGGTAACAAGGTAGAGTTTATTTTTCATATGTATCAATCGTGTTGCACCGAATCGAAGTGGAAACTTATTCCATTACTGTAAAACAACGTTGGTGAAAATTAATTCAGTGCATTTTTATCCCTTTGTGTGAGGACTTGCGTGATACAAATAGATACACATAGAAAGGAAAAGAGGAACTATGTCACGGGTGACAGAGTAAGTTTTGTAGTTGGGTGTTTATATTCGTTACAAGGTAGAGGTGGTCACTACCTGTGGCAAAATTATAGTACCTTTTGATTTTGGCTGACATTTATTGCGCCAATGCCACTTGATAATGAACATTGTTATTATGAACTGGTAGGTTCGTACATATGTAGCTGCATATAAATCTCAGGCCAGCTGGCGTTAACATCCACTTCAGGGACAGCTATTATTACCATGACTCTGTCAACCTCTTTTGGAGCCATGGGTCCGAGTCTCAGCCGGAAAGTCGGCGAGCCCCCCGCCGTACTGTTCATCCTTCCTTTTGGGCTAGTCAATAAATTGGTGCCTGGGTAAAACTGGGGAAGGTTACTGTGATAAACTGATACCCTATGTCCCAGGGTGCTTTAATTTCCCGCCACTGTCTCGAGAAAAATGAATCGGACGTGAGCACCAGGCCAAGTACAGCTATGCCTTAGCCTTAACCTTTAGCTTTGAGGGAGGATATTCTCTCGATAACAACATGATCCAAGCGTCATGGATTTAGGCCCTGAAATACCTAGTGAAGCCACTTAAAGTGGAGCGGATGAGGGGCTGTACCTCATATGTTACTCCCAGCATCAGCCATAATTTCCATGCGGAGCGTAGAGTGAAAACCTATGATGAGAATGCATATACGTAGACAGACAGACGGCCACTCCCTAAATATATTGAATTTGAACGGGGAATTGTGCGCCTTTTGATTATTCTATTACTCACAATTTGGCTTATCTCATATGTACAGTGCCTACCTTGACCATGGTCCATTGCCCAAGGATGTCAGTCTGACGTACGCCGTGCTGCCCGCCGCTGACCTGGACAAGACTCGTCGCTTTAGTGAGAATCCAGACGTTGAAGTTCTCTCCCAGACAGCAAGCTTGCACGCTGCCTGCCACCATCCTTCCAAGGTATAGTGAAACTCACATGCGTTCAGCCTTTACTTAAATGGGAATCGCTAAGAGAGCTTGCTAAGGTGAATATGGTGGTCCCCATTTTTCTAGAACAAAAATCACCAACAGCACTCTCCTGTTATATTGAAATTTCTAAAAGTTTACCAGTTGTAGATTTTTGGTTATAGATACCAGAACTACACCGCTGGGTATAACAGAGTTGGTGAGTTAGCTACAAGGGACAATATTCAAAGTCTAACTGAGGAGTTTCATCTAATCATACACACTCACTGGAGTATCCCACAAAAGTCCAGATTTTCTGAAGTACAGAGTGTGCAGCAGTTAACTTGCTTTTTGCTGCCAAATTCAAACTTCATGTCATGGCAATAATAATGTCGATATTTAACCATTAATCATCTCCAGAAACAGAAGGACCTGGTATGTGCACATGGGCATGCAGTGGCAGAAACATATTGGTTCACTTAGCTCAGCAAACTTGAATACTGTTGATAATTATGGGACACCTCAAACATGATACTCTCGAAGCTGCTCAAGAGTACACCGGAGAACGTCCAATGTCTAGGAGTGGATTTGCTTCAGGTGTGACGCTGGAGAAGATCGAGAAGATGGGCGTTAACAGACTTGCGGTGAGATCTATATGTCGCGTAGCTCTTCTAAGAGGAAACAAGGAGAGGTATGTCAAGAGTCTTGCTGAGAATGTCAAAGTCCTTATCGATGCGAATGATCCCTGACCCGTCTGCTGTGATCTGACGCCTCCGTGTCAGGTTAATGATATCCGAAGAACAGATGGTTGCCTTATGGCATGACTGGACAGAAGATGTAAGTCAAAGAGAGGTTGCGATTCATATAAATACTGTGTAACATGTCGCAATGCAATTACTTGGTATTTCAAAGCATGATTATATAGGAGGCGGTGGCTGAGTCGTCAAAGTAACGGCCTCGTGTTCAGGAGGACGCGAGTTCAATCCCCGCCCGGTGCCACCAAGCTGGGATTTTTCAGCCGCCGCCGAGTGGCTTAAAACTACCCACATGCTGTCCAGAAGACCACCTATCAACCCGGACTCTAGATTCTAGGATCAAAGATGAGCTCTGGGAGGGCAGCATGAGCCAATGCAAGATGGCGCCACTATAAACACTCGCCTGCGCCAGAACGGGCTGGGCCGACCATCAGGACCTACCGGAAAGAAGCCTTGGACCGACCATCAGGATCCACCTGGATGAAGCCTACCGGCGCAATAGGCTGCAATGTAAAAAAAAAAGAAAAAAAAAAAAAAAAAAAAAAGGAACTGGGTGACTGAATGCTGATTCTGCCTCTCTAAAGAGGCATTACAAAGTCATCACCTCCCCCGTGACCCAAGAGAGCACAACAATTCAGAGCGTGCGTATAGTCAGACTCAGCAATGAAGTTCGTTTGAGCGCGGCCAGCACAGGGTATCCACTGGTCACAGTTCTGCCAGACTTATCCCTAATTATCGGAGTAGGGATAGCTGTAGCCTCCGCCTCCGTCACATTGTAAATAAGTTATTCCCCCCCGTCTATGGGGCACATGAGGACGAGTCAGAGTAGCTGCCATCGGGGGTGAAGATCAGGAAGGAAGTGACATGGTGCCTTTGATCTCTGACAAAATCGGAGAGCAACGTTGTCTTTTGTTATGGACTTTATACAATCATTCCTATTATTAAAAAAAGCGACACATTCATAGCACTATAAATATAACCTCAAGTGTAGTTATATTATTTAATACACAAATTAGAATAGTAAATAATTGACATTTGAGAGAGGAAGTGATGAATTTGGGGGGAAGCCACAGAGCTGTCGAGAGGCTCGGGCCCCACCCAAACGGACTTCACATTCGTATCAGAGTGCATGGAACAGGCTGGCTAAATTCCTCCTCATACCTCGCAGTAAGCCTACTTATACAGTGTAACAGCTGTGTAAATACAATACAGCCAGACCCAAAAATTTCTTATGTAACCTTGAATAGAGAGAGATATATACAAGTGCCGCTAGAACACACGATAATTTTTCAGGGTCTCAAACACCATGTTAAGGTTTGCACTAATTAACTCACCGGCAAAAACCTAACATTTAACTGAACGTATGTGTGACCACCTGCCGCGTGGAATGTCTTAACCTAAAGTTGTGGCTGAATGGTAACACAAACAAGTACAGAAACGGTTAACTACATGTTAGCCAGAAACTATAACATAAAATAATGTGTCTGCAGAAAAGTGCTAACAAGGGCTCACTGGGCTGAGTTCTTTGAGCAGTTATACATGGTGAACCCTCATATCGGTAAACTCTCTGTCGCTGGGATGCAAATAAACCATGATGATCCATGCAGTGCCACTCTCTTAATTAAGTCAGAGAGACTGTGGCAAGATTCAAAAGGCAACTGATGTTTGTATATTCAACAGGCTTGTGGTATGGCATTCTGTATTACGCTGGTCAGTGTGCCAGGCAAGTCCTTGCCAATATGTTTTCCATGCTGATTCGCAGACTACTGCTGAAGTTGCATAAACTAGAGTAGTAAGCGTCCACGCCTTGCAAGTCAAGACTGACCATATTCTAGTGATTAGCGTACTGGTGGAGCACCGACGTGCGTTCCGACAGAAGATGGTTACAGCCTTTGCCAATCTCAAGAAGGCGCCTGATTCAGTGCGTCCAGAGACACTTTAGAATCTTCTGTAATTCACTGGGATTCCTGCAAATATTGCAGCCCAATTGAATGGTCCGGGTTCTGGAACTGAGAGCGCTAAAAAAACTACAGTAGAACTAAACATCAATAAACGATGACATAAATGAACAGAGGACTAGTTGGACTGAGTTCTTTGATATTTTTGTATAAAGGAGAACCTTCGGTACTCGAAGGGAAATAGATTCCAAATACTGGATTCCATATGATCAGTGATGATTCATCCGTCGGGAAAGCCCAACCTCTCTTAATGAGGTCAGATAGGCTATGCCAAGGTGGGGAGGTGGTGATATCAGCCCTCGATAACTTTAATATCAGTGCGTAGCTGCTCAAAGCGGTCTCGACTGCCGTATGGCAATCTAGTATTTGCATGCATGTTCGACCGGAAAAGGGGCCTCACCGTCTCTGTATAGAGAGGGAAAGGGGACCACCATGACTGCAGCAGCTACTGTGGTATCACACAGTTTAGTGTGCTAGGCAAGATGCTTGTCCATCCATTGGTAATGCGGATTCTTAAGGTAGAGACACCTGAACAGTTCGGGGTCATGCATGGTAACTCAACCACTAACCGTATCCTAGTATTTGGCGTATTGGTGGAGCGCCGACGTAAGTTTCGACATACGAATTTTGAAACTCATGTCCATATCAAGAAGGTGTTTGATTCAATGGATCACGAAAGAGTGTTAGATTAATTGCGCTCCTGTAGGATTTCTGCAAGGACTGTTTATCTGTACTTTGTAGTCTGGGGCTGAAAGTGTTGTGAAGTGTTGGGAGAGCCTGTCCTCATTCAGTTAATGCGAGAATGAAGCAAGGCTCTGTCCGTGCCCCATCACTTTTCGACACTTTTTTTTACCGCAAGGTTAAAAAAAAAAGGGCTCAAGGGCACAAAACAAAAAAGCAAAAAAAAAAAAAAACCGCTAGGCGCTGCTTCAATAAACGCAAACAGAATAAGATGCCAAAAGAGAGGTAGATTTCAGGAGAAGAGGTGTCTTGACACTCATCTCTTGAAAGAGGTCAAGTAATAGGTAGGAGGAAATACAGACAAAAGAAGGCTGTTCCAGAGTTTACCAATAAAAGGGATAAAATAATGAAGGTGCTGGTTAACTTTTGCATAAGGGATTTGGACAGTATAGAGATAAGCAAGAGTAGAAAGTCGAGTGCAGCGGGTCCGCGGGAGGGGGAGGCATGGCATGCAGTTAGCAAGTTCAAAAGAGCAGTCAGCATGAAATTATCGGTAGGAGATAGCTGCGTCGGAATTTAGGAGGTAAGAAACTGTAAGTAAAACGAGGGGAGCTGATGAGACGAAGAGCCTTACTGTCTACTCTGTCCAAGAGAGCTGTTTGTGTGGAGCCCCCTCACACGTGAGATGCATATTCCATACGAGGGAGGACAAGACCCTTGAATATGGACATTATCTGTGCGGGGGAGAAGGGCTGGCGGTGGCTATACAGAATGCATAACCTCGAGGTAGATGATTTAGTAAATGAGGAGATGCGAAGTTTCCGATTAAGAGTTTCAATTAAATATCGACCGAGGATGTTTTGTGTCGAAAAAGGTGACAGGTGAGTATTGTCGAAGAATAAGGGATAGGTGTTTGGAAGACTATGTCGAGTTGATAGGTGGAGAAACTCAGTATTTGAGGCGTTGAAGGAGACAAGATTCTTTCTACTCCAGTCAAAACTGATAGCAAGGTCTGGGGTTAATCGTTCTGCAGCCTTCAGTCTTGAGTCTTGTAATTCCTGTTAGGAGGGTCTTCTGTTGAAAGAAATTGAATACTGCACAGTAGAATCATCAGCGCATGAGTGGATAGGACAGTTTGTTTTGGAAAGAAGATCATTAATGAATAATAGAAGGAGAGTGGGAGATAGAACATAGCCCTGTGGGACACCACTGTTGATAGATATAGATGAAGAGCAGTGACCTTCTACTACAGCAGAGATAAAACTGCCGGAAAGGAAACTGGAGATAAAGGTACAGAGAGAAGGATAGTATCCATAGTCGGAGGGTAGTTTAGAAAGCAAAGACTTGTGCCAGACGTTGTAAAATGCTTACAAAATGTGTAGGTCAACAGTGATAGCTTCACCGAAACGGCTAAGAGAGGATGACCAGGAAGTCAGTAAAAAAAAAGCAAGATCAACAGTAGAACGCCCGTTGCGGAACCCATAATGGCGATCAGATAGAAGGTCAGAAGTGGATAGATGCTTATGAATCTTTTGGTTAAGGATTGATTCAGAAGCTTTAGAATGACAGTAAAGTAAAACCTAAAGGACGGTAGTTTGAGGAATTGAAACGGTCACTCTTCTTAGGCACAGGCTGTAATATGTAGGCGTACTTCCAGCAGGGATGAAAGGTAGATGTTAACAGATAGAGACGAGAGAGTTTGACCAGGCAGGGTGTCAGCACGGAAGTACAGTTTTTAGGACAATAGGAGGCACTCCATCAGGCCCATAAGCCTTCTGAGGATTGAGGCCAGAGAGGGTATATAAACATCATTCTATAGAATCTTCATAATAACGGAGTCAGAGGTGAAATGACTAAGAGGAATATGCCCAGAATCGTCCAGAGTGCAATTCTTACAGAACGTCTAAACACAGAGTTCAGCCTTAGAGACCGATGAGACGGTGGTGCTGCCCTCAGGAATTTGGAAAGGAGTGAAAGATGAAAAAGTGAAATTGGATGATATAATTTTGGCTAGTTGTCAGAAATCTCTGGAAGAATTAGAAAAAGCAAGATTGCGGCACTTTCTATTAATGAAGGAGTTTTTGGTTAGTCGGAGAATAGATCATGCTTAGCAAGTGTGCGAAGGCTTTTGTACCTTTTGCGAGCTGCCTCTCTCATTTTTAGATAAAGATAGCGTGATTAAACCAAGGCTTTTTAGCGTGATGTGTAGATAAAGAAAGTAAGTGATATATGTGCCTCCAATTCAGAGACAATCACCTCAGTGATGCACTGGGAACACACAGAGGGGTCTCTCCTGGAAGCAGTTATCACTCCACGGAAAATCGGAAAAGTATCACCAGATCGTCCCACCGAGCTGAAGCGAAATGCCAAAAGCACCACTTCTTCGGTGGGTCCTGAGGCTGTTCAGGAGCGATGGGACAAAATAATGAAATGAAGCTGTGATCGGAGGAACCCAACGGAGAGAACAGTTTGACAGAGTAAGCCGAAGGGTTGAAGATTAGAAAGAGTTTTAGAATGTTGGGCGTGTCTCCAAGGCGGTCGAAGATACGTGTAATGCGTGAACCAACTGTTCAAGGTCATTAAGGAGAGCAAAGTTGTAGGTTTATTAACCAGGGTGGTCAGTGAAAGAGGATGGCCCAAAACTGGCAGTGAACATTGAAATCTATTATAGTCAAACCATTTCAAATACTCCATTTAGGCGATCGAATTAGCCGGTCCTTTCCTCCCCTCTGCTCTGCCACACAGTCTCAACACCCACCCTTTTCTCTCATATGTTCCCTATAGGTAACATATGAGAGGGAAAAATAGGCGCTGGGACTGTGTGGCAGAGCAGAGGAGAGAAAATACCCACGGAATCGAACCCCCAAACGGACTATTTGAATTGGTTTGACTTTAGAATGGAGATTTCAGCGAAGGGACAGTGAGTCAAGCTGTCCTCCACTTTAGAGTTTAAATAGTCAAATGATTTTACATAATGGATAGAGTTAGATGAGCGATAAGCAGCACAGATATACGTAGTAGTAGAATGACAATGAAGTCTTAGCCAGATGGTGGAAAATTCAGTACTGTGGCATTTGGACTCGGTATTAGACAGAGTTGTCGATCAGTGTCATTGTTGAGCATTTGTTGGCAATAAAATTGTCACTGACCTATTTTCTTTCCGATGAGGCAAAAGTTTATGCGGAGTCGTTGGGAGTTGTGGTAAGGCCCCCGAGGGATTACACGAGGAGGCAAAGTTCTTGGGACTCCAGGTCTCCTAGTATAAAAGCAAGGTACAGGTGTCCTAGACGTAACAGTAGAGGTTTTCCAGTCATGTGGTGAGAACATTAATATCTTGCATAATTTCACAAATCTTGTAAGCATATTACAGACGAACGGCAGGTCTCGCCAAAAAAGATTAGCCTCTCATACGATGCCATGTACTCATGTGCAGAAGTTTATGGTGTTGTCGATCACTGAGAGGGACAAAAATTCGGCTTTTCGTATCACTTGTGCTTTCTGTCTTACTGTATGATTGTGGGACTTGACTGTGGGATTGTTGGACAATGAATTGATTTGAAAAGCGGATTTATTTATTTATTTATTTATTTATTTTACATATGGCCTATAGCGTCGGTAGGCTAATCCATATGGGCCTGATGGTTGGCGCAGGCAATTATTTATAGTGGCACCATTATTAATGGCTCATGCTGCCCGCCGGAGCTCATTCTTGATATCACTTCCGCTGTACAGCTTCTTCTAGACTCCTGAGTCCGGGTTGATAGGTGGTCTTCAGGACAGGATGTGGGTAGTCTTAGGCTACTCGGCGGTGACTGAAAAACCCCAGGTGGTTAGCGGCGGACTCGAAACCACATCATGAGCAACGCGCCGAATGCGGGGCCGGCACGCTAACCACTCAGCCACCACCTCCCCTGCCTTTGGTAATGAGTGTCTAAGCAGAATCATGGGATATCGCTGAAATGCCTTTGTATCAAAATGTAGGTTACTCCGTTAGATTGATTCGAGACCTCAGTCAGCGCGCAACCTTCCCTGGGTTCACACGTGGCTTTGCCCCGCTGCTGTGTGGAACCAACTCGCTCTTTCCTCTGCTTTCCTCTGCTTTTGCGGTGTGAGGCGTTCTGTGCTTCTGTGAACTGCTGCTGTACTGGAGGACTACAAAACCAGGAGGATTACCCTGCCTTCTACTACAGACCGCTAAGTGTTCTGATTTAGTATTTACCTAGTTAGATAGTGATCCACAGTTACTCGTAGGACAAGTGTATTAAGCTTCCCACATCTACACCAAATTCAACGCTCTTTCACGCCAACCCAGTGCCACACGGTTTTATATTGCTTTTGTGTTTTTTATATTGCTTCTGTGTTTTCTTCTCCTTCTATTATCAGGATACTTTACTGTGCTATGATAATAGGACCACGTGAATCAGGCGCGCCAAGCTACGTTAATTTCTAAGTCAACACAAAACACTAGATAATCCACCTTCCGCGCAAACCTAGTGAACACAGTTATTATCTTCTTTACGTAAGTGATTTCTCAGTATATTAGTATTGGCTTGTGTTTTGTCTTGGTGGATAGAAATAACCGCGCCTTTTTACCCGAGACACACCCTTTTCCCCGAGGAATTGACCTGACTGCGACCTCACAGCAGCTGTTGGTTTGTTTTCCTAGATACACATTTTTGCCCAGAGATTTGACCTGACGACCTCACCGCAGCTGCGTACTTTGTTATTGTCTTAACGCGCCAAATTATTTCCGTCTTGCCTCGCCCATATCTTCACCATGACGTCCCTCAAGCGTTGTTCTGGCTGTGGCCTTCGCATGGCCACACCCAAGGACCCAAGGACGTTTGTAGGTTCTGCGTTAAGACTCAGAAGGATGATCAGAGGATCATAGAGTTAGAGAATAGGGTTACGACTCTCGCCGCCTAGGTAGACTTATTAGTTAGTGCAGCAGTAACAAGCCCGCCTCCTCCTCTTTCCCTTCCTCTTCCTCTTCCTCTTCCTCTTCTTCCTCGTCCTCCTCCCCTCCAGTATTGTCTTCTTCCACACAGCAGCCCCTCCCATCCTCCTCCTCCTCCTCCTCGACCATCTCCGCTCTCCCCGCTTCCCACTCCTCCTTCTCCTCTTCTTCCTCCTCCTCCTCCTCCTCGCCTTCCTCTTCCGTCCCCCCTCTCCCCTCTTCCCGCCCACCCTCCCCCTCCTCCTCTCCCTCTTTTCTCCTCCTTGTCCTCCGCCTCTTCGCTCGTCCCTGCTTCCCACACCTGTCCTTCACCTTCCCTTTCCCCCTCGTCCTCCTCCCTCCCCCACCTCACCCTCCCTTTCACCTCTTCCTCCTTCCTCCTCCTCTGCCTCCAACTTCTCGCCTTCCTCTTCCGCCCCCCCTCTCCCCTCTTCCCGCCCACTCTGCTCCTCCTCCTCTCCCTCTTTCTCCTCCTTGTCCTCCGCCTCCTCGCTCGTTCCTCCCTCCCACATCTGCCCCTTACCTTCCCTTTCCCCCTCTTCCTCCTCCCTCTCCTCGTCCGTTCCTCCCTCCACCACCTCACCCTCCCTTTCTCCTACTCCTCCTTCCTCTTCCTTCTCCTCCTCCTCCTCCTCCTCCTCCTCCTCCTCCTCCTTTCCACCTTCCACCTCTTCCACAATTTCTCCTCGTTCTTCACAGCAGGTCCCTCCCCTCCCTTCCCGCTCTCCCCTCCCCCCTTCACCCACCCCTCCTTCTGGCCCCCCTCCTGACCGTCGGGTTCTTGTTGTTGGTGATAGTCAGGTTCGTTATGTTGACAGGTATTTTCGCTCCAAGGATAAGAACAAGACGAGGGTGTGTCTCCCAGGGGCAGGGGTGGGCCATATATCAGGCAGGATTGAGGCGTGTATGGCAAGCGAGGGATCGAACCCCATTGTCTTTCTCAGCTGTGGCGGAAACGACGTTTCTCGTGTGCCAAGCGAGGACCTTCTCAGGCGTTTTAGAGAATTGTTAGGCAGGACACGTGACGCTGGTGGGTCGCCAGTAGTGAAGAAGAAGCTGTACAGCGGAAGTGATATCAAGAATGAGCTCCGGCGGGCAGCATGAGCCATTAATAATGGTGCCACTATAAATAATTGCCTGCGCCAACCATCAGGCCCATATGGATTAGCCTACCGACGCTATAGGCCACATGTAAAATAAATAAATAAATAAATAAATAAATCCGCTTTTCAAATCAATTCATTGTCCAACAATCCCACAGTCAAGGATGACTAAGGTGATTCAGGGGTTGAGAAACTTGCCATACGAGGAAAGACTCAAACAGTTAAACTTGCATTCTCTAGAAAGGCGAAGGGTGCGTGGAGACATGATCGAGGTTTATAAATGGATGAAGGGCTTTAATAAGGGAGATATTCATAAGGTTTTGTTGGTAAGAGAGCCGTGTAGGACACGAAGTAATGGGTTTAAACTGGATAAATTCAGATTCAACAGGGACATAGGCAAAAATTGGTATACAAATAGGGTGGTGGATGAGTGGAATAGACTTAGCAGTCATGTGGTGAGTGTCAATACAATTGTCACATTCAAAAATAGATTAGATAAATTCATGGACAGCGATATTAGGTGGGATTAGATACACGGGAGCTACACGGGAGCTTAGGTTCAGAGGAGCTGCCTCGTACAGGTCTACCGGCCTCTTGCAGACTCCTATGTTCTTATGTTCTTATTTCAGACATTTCAGACTCAAATATTATCTAAAAGTTCACTCACCTATGTATACACAAACATTCAAATATATCACTAAACATATAAAGCTGATCATCTCGCAATCACGAGCTAACAATGCGCAGGTGCCACATCAACGTTCATGAGTGGACAGATGGAATGAAACGGACTATAGACTTCTTGTGACTGTTGTTGTTCTGAGCCGAGGTGGGCAGCGTCTGCCGCCAGCCAAAGTAAATCCACATATATTCTTTTCGAGGTATAATATGTTGAGAGAATCTCATTCCTGCAACTAGTACATTAATAAAGTTTCTACTTTTAACTTTAAAGTGATAACAACATACCACCATAACCATATTATCGTCATATGAGTGTTTTTAACCAAACGTTAGCACTATTACGTAGTAGCGAAAGATTCACCGCGAGGCGCCTTCTTATAAGTAGCTCATAAATCACTTAGCTCACAGTTAGGAGTCGCCTTGTGAGTTTCTCTGCATGCCACACAAGTCTAACTGCTAACTATGAGGAGAATTTTTTTAAATTTATGAGTGGCTTTAAGAAGAGCTTTTATGAAATTTTCTGTATACCGGACCAGGTTCCTTCTGTGAGCTGCCTCTATATTTGATAGAACTAGAGTAAGTGTGACTGAACCGTGGCAAATTATTAGGAGAAGTAAGGAGAGTATGTGGAATGGTATGCCTCTATCAAATCACTTTCATAATGCGCTAGCCACACATCGTTGGGTTTCTGACCTGTAAGCAGTAATCACTCCTCGGAAAATCAGAAAGGTGAAACTTCAGGTTATCCCACTAAGCACAAGGATAAAGTCAAAGCCATGATTTCTTCATTGGGCCCATCGCCCTTAAAGGAGAGTAGGACAAAATACGGACGTAAGGTTGTGATCGAAGGAGTCCAGCAGAGACACAAAATAAAGGTTAGGAATAGGTGTAGGACGTTGGGTGTTACTGTTTATTCTAGGAACATAGGGTGTGGCACTGTTGGTGTGACTTGCAGTAAGTTATCTCGCTGTTCTGGAAATCTTAAAGTTGCTGCTTTTTGCTTGGTGATACTTTCATAATTAGCAAACGTTCATGTAAAATAGTCAAGAAAGAAATTTATTACCGGTGATACAGCAATTCCAAAGGAGTGGTTGAGAGCTCGAGCAAAATTTGGCATGCCCCTCTCTACCTATGCTTATTTAGAACGTTATTAAAGTTATAGTTATAATATACACTAACACTATACACAGTTCACAACGACTCAGTAAAAAATTACCCAGGAGTCGCCACGGCCCCTGAGTACCTTGGCCAACACCCGTCTTGATCTCTCGCTTTGAGTCATCTGCCCGTGGGAAATTGTGCCGTTGTTATTGTTATTGAATATTTGTCCATATCTTCATGGGCACGGGTTATTAGGGGGACCGTCAGAGAGACTGCTCTCTCCGAAAATGGAGGAGCCAATTTAAGGCGTCTCGTATCAGCGTGGCGACAGACCGACTCTATATGCTCATCACAGCTCATGCAGTGTATTGTATTCCACCGGTTTTTTTTTCTATGTAAACTGTAAGCAGTGAATAAACTTTTTTTTTTTTTTACGTGCTGGCCTATTGCGCCGGTAGGCCTTCTTGAGGGGCCTGGTGGTCGTCCCCAACCCGTTGTGGCGCAGGCAGGTGTTTATAAAAGCGCCATGTTTACCTGGCTCATGCTGACCCCCAGATCTCGTTCTTGATTCACTTGGACGGTTTCCTTTAGGGTCCGTGTTGATGGGTGGTCTTCAGGACAGCATGTGGGTAGTCTTTGGCCACTCGGCGGAGACTGAATAATCGTAGGTGGTAGCGGCGGATTCGACCCCGCGTCGTTCAGAACGCGGCAAATGCGGGGCCCGCACGCCAAACACTCAGCTATCGCCTATTATTATCATTATGTTTTTTTTTTTTAAGTGTCAGCCTTTTGGCGCCGGTAGGCTTTCTTAAGGGGCCTGGATGGTAGTCGGCCCCAGCCTGTCATGGCGCAGGCAAGTGTTTTATAGTGGCGCCATCTTTTCTTGGCTCATGCTGCCCCCCCGGAACTCTTTCTTGATTCATTTGGACTGTTTCCTCTAGAGTCCGGGTTGATGGGTGGTCTTCAGGACAGCATGTGGGTAATCTTAGGCCACTCGGCGGTGACTGAAAAATCCCAGGTGGTAGCGTGGGGACTCGAACCCGTGTCATCCATCACGTGGTGAATGTGGAGCCCGCACGCTACCACTCAGCCACCGCCTACCCATATGTTATTATTAAATCATTACACACACACACACACACACACACACACACACACACACACACACACACACACACACACATACATGTACGTGCGACCCCCCCCCCCTCTCTCTCTCTCTCTCTCTCTCTCTCTCTCTCTCTCTCTCTCTCTCTCTCTCTCTCTCTCTCTCTCTCTCTCTCTCTCTCTCTCTCTCTCTCTCTCTCTCTCTCTCTCTCACACACACACACACACACACACACACACACACACACACACATGAACGAATCATCGCGGTGGCACACGTGCATTATTTTATACTGGACAATGGGTCACTTCCGTTTACTTTGATCTCAGTTTCCCATGTCTATCAACAGACCCTGGGTGCCGCGCTGTTTGAGGCAGGGGATGTGACCGCTGCGTGTGGCGGTGCGGAACTCGTGACTCTCTCCGTGGATCTGCCCTGCCTCGCCCTCCTTACCATCGGCAGCTCTGAGATCAGTGTCACAGTGGCAGATCCCCAGCAGAAGTACAAAACTCTCACTGTGACGGTGACGCCCGGAGAGAATCAGATTCAGCAGTTGGTGGAGCTCCCCATGTTCCCCAGGCGTGGCTCCAGCATGACCTTTGTTGTGATGGTGTAGTATAATGAAAGCAGCATAAAAGTACCACAGTACCACAATCATTGTTCCGGATCTACCACTTTGCCCTCAGCTAGCCATGGTACCGTGTACTGCCACCACCACAACAAAGATCATGTACACAATATCTTTTTTTTAACACCGTCGCATTGCACGCAACGTGGTGTAGAATCTCAAAAAGCGGGAAACTTATGAGAATGCAACAACAGTAGTGAAAAAAATTCCACTATTGTTTTATTTAATGTTATATCTTTGCTTAAATATGTCAGAAGCAACGAGGGACAAAATATAATAGTATCTCATGATAGTCTGTTTTATATTTCCTTTTGATACGCTTAAGTAAAAGTAATATAAATACTAATTTCAGTAAATTTAGTTTATATTCAGATATATATTTGTATTATTGATTTACCTACATGAAGATAGGACAATTGTTAATATTATAGGCAACTTACATGCAATGTAATAAGCCTTATAATTCATATTAAAGAGAATACTGAGATCAATAAGTATTAAGAAGAAAAAATATATTTTTCAATTTCGGCATACTTTCAAACTAAGACCATCCTAGCATACTGCCTAAGTAATATCTCGCTGACAAATTGAATTATCGTGAATTGGCAGAAATTTAAATGGACAGCTCGGTATATGGATTTTAAAACCAATATGGAATGTGGCACAACATCGGCCTCCATACATAATTTGGTAATAAATAGTCATATAGTAAAGAGAAGGCCCCCACTGCTGGTAAAAATAAATCCCTTTTCAATGAAGCGACACTCTGATGACCCTCAGATGTAAGGTAAAAACAATATCCCAGTAAAGGCGCAAAAACAGAAAATTCAAGGTGTCCGACAACATGACCCCAATGAATACCTCACATTAAATAGAATATATTGCAATACTTAAATGTCTCGAATGGTGAAATATCACTACATGATCGTCAAAAACATATATAATATGAATTTAAATTGAGAAAGAAATGATTACCGAGAACGGGCTTTACAAATTTTAAAGGCTATTTATCAAATACCAAAGAGCTGTGTGAGTGGAGCCCCCCCCCAACCCCAAACACACACACTTGTGATGCATACTCCATACGAGGGCGGACAAGGCCCCTATATATGGACAGCATCTGTGAAGGGGAAAAGAGCTGGCGGGAACGATACAAAACGCCCAACCTCGAGGAAGCTGATTTAGTGCGAGAAGAGATATGGAGCTTCCAGTTGAGATTTTGACTTAAGTATAGACCGAGGATGTTTAGTGTAGAAGGTGACACCTGAGTGTTGTCGAAAAATAGGGGATAGGTGTTTGGAAAATTATGTCGAATTGATAGGTGAAGAAATTGAGTTTTTGATGTTGAAGTACACCAGGTTCTTCTTGCCCCAATCGGAAATGATAGTAAGGTCTGATGTTAAGCGTTCTGCGGCCCCAGCCTGGAATCATATAGTTCCTGTTGGGTTCGTCTTCTATCAAAAGAAATTGAGTAATGCAGAGAAGAGTCATCGGCATTTATATATATATATATATATATATATATATATATATATATATATATATATATATATATATATATATATATATATATATATATATATATATATATATATATATATATATATAATTTTTTTTTTTTTTTTACGTCTTGTCCTATTGCCCCGGTAGGCTTCTTCCCGGTGATTCCTGATGGTCGGTCCAAGGCTTTTTCCCGGTGGGGCCTGATGGTCGGCCCAGCCCGTTCTGGCGCAGGCGAGTGTTTTATAGTGGCGCCATCTTGCATTGGCTCATGCTGCCCTCTCGGAGCTCATCTTTAATCCTAGAATCTAGAGTCCGGGTTGAAAGGTGGTCTTCTGGACAGCATGTGGGTAGTTTTAAGCCACTCGGCGGCGGCTGAAAAATCCCAGCTTGGCGGCACCGGTCGGGGATTGAACTCGCGTCCTCCTGAACGCGGGGCCGTCTATCTGTGTGTGTGTGTGTGTGTGTGTGTGTGTGTGTGTGTGTGTGTATCTGTCTGACTGTCCGTCTGTCTGTCTGGTTGTCTGTCTGTCTGTCTGTCTGTGTGTGTGTGTGTGTGTGTGTGTGTGTGTGTGTGTGTGTGTGTAAACATTCTCTCTCTCTCTCTCTCTCTCTCTCTCTCTCTCTCTCTCTCTCTCTCTCTCTCTCTCTCTCTCTCTCTCTCTCTCTCTCTCTCTCTTTATCTATCTATCTATCTATCTATTTCTCCTTAGGGCGTCTCCGTGTCCGAGTGGTTTAGGCGTACCATACCCGTCGAGGATCGAACTCGAGTTCGATCCTCGACGGGGGCAGAAACTTTTCTTTTACATTCGCTGCCCACTCCTTTCAGCGATAGGTCATGCGCTTCGCGTCCCATGACTTCACTTGCTTCCGCTATCATTTCGTCGTGGACTTAATTTCGCTCTTTAAGGCGTCTTCAGTACTCGCCGCCTGTTATAAACTGTTGTTTGCCAGCAGATTTGACGATCCTGCTGTGTGCTGAGTGCCGACTGCTGTACTGTGTGCTGTGAGCTGAATGTAGTCCCGGTGCTGCACGTGGAGTCTGTGTACTATCTGTGCGGCGTGTGCTGTGTGCTGAGTCTGTGTGCTGAATGTTGTGTCGAGTACTGTGCGCCGAGTCTGTGAGCTCTCTGCAGTACCGTGTGCTGTGTGCTGAGTGCCATAAGCTGATTGCCGATAGCTGTGCAATCGAAGTGTGCTTCTCTGAAAAGATAAGTTTTTGCCCTTAATTTTACTACCTCTCCCCTGCATCTACCTTATCGACGTAGCGCTCTGTAAAACATATGTATACACATATAGGCTACACAAAACATCAGTGTTACACTCTATCCGTCCTATTTATTAGATATTTCCAAAATCCAGGGAACCACTCCCTCACAGGTGTGGAGAGCGACCTGAACTGACTATTCCCCTGAAACCTATTTAATTTCATAATTACCCCCTCACCTGCCTCTCTCTCTCTCGGGTTCCTCTCTTTCGCTCCTCCCTCTCACTCGCGCCCCCTCTCCCTTGCGCCCACCTCTTCCATGTTCCCCCCCTCTCTCTCGCTCCCTCTCTCTCGGTCCCCCTCTCTCGCTTCCACTTTCGCTCTCTCCTTCCTTCTCCCTCTCCCTCTTCCTCCTTAATCTCCCTTAATCTCTCTCGCTCTCTCCCTTCCTCTCTTCCTCCCTTCCTCCCCTCCTCTGAGAGAAAATTGTTTTACAGGTTAAAGAAAGAACAAAGCACGCCCGAAAACATTATTTATAATGATGCCAGGCGACGAGTAAAGAGACTAGTAGGTCAGGCAAAGCGTAGATATGAAGAAAATATTGCAGCCAACTGTAAAAATAATCAGAAATCTTTCTTCAGTTACATAAACAACAGAAAGGCGATCAAAAGTGGTATTGGACCTTTAACAAACAGCGACGGTGCACTAGTGACTGACAGCCAACACATTGCGAACCTCTTAAACAATTACTTTTCCTCGGTGCTTAATACTAAGTCTTCCTCTCGCTACCACCAACACCAGTACTATTGTAAATCTCGAGCATGCATTGCCTAATTTTGAAATAACAACCGATGAAGTCCTTAAAGCTTTCCATTCACTTAAAACAAATAAAAGTCCCGGACCCAACAAAGTATATCCTATACTGCTTAAAGAAACAAAGAGTGAAATAGTCTCCTCCCTCACTACCGTATTCAATATGTCCTTGCGACAAGGCATCGTCCCTTCGGATTGGAAAAAGGCTAACGTGACACCGATTTTTAAGAAAGGAGAAAAAAAAATACCAGGTAACTGCCGACCCATTAGTCTAACTTCAATTGTAGGTAAGCTACTCGAGAGCATAATTAGAGACAAAATTGTGAGTTAGCTCGAAAGCCACTCATTAATTGGGGATTCACAACATGGCTTCCGTAACAAAAGATCCTGCCTGTCAAACCTACTGACCCTTTATAACGATCTCTTATCAGTTTATGACGTAACCAAATCAGTGGACGTAGTCTATCTTGATTTCCAAAAAGCGTTTGATAAAGTCCCACATCATAAATAACTTTATAAACTAAAGCAAATAGGCACTGACGGTCAAGTAAACCAATGGATCGCGAATTGGTTGAGCAACAGACAACAGAGAGTTGTGATTGACGGATTTAACTCAGAGTGGGCGCCGGTCACTAGTGGCGTCCCTCAGGGTTCGGTTCTTGGCCCAGTGCTCTTCATTATTTACATCAACGTTGTGGATGTTGGACTCAATAATCGCATTAGTAAATTTGCAGACGACACAAAGATTGGTAACTCAGTTCTCACTGACAAAGACAGGCAAAGCCTCCAAGAGGATTTGCACAAAATTTCAGCTTGGTCGGATAAATGGGAGATGCCCTTTAACGTAGACAAGTGCCAGGTCCTTCAAGTTGGAACAAAAAATAAGAAGTTCGGTTACGAAATACGCGGCGTTAAACTCACAAGCGTTCAATGCGTTAAGGACCTGGGGATTAAAACTGCGTCAAACCTCAAATTCTCACATCAATGCATCGATGCAGCAAATAAAGCGAGCAGAATGTTGGGTTTCATTAAAATAAACTTTTTATTCAAGAATAAAGATGTAATACTTCCGCTCTACAATAGTTTAGTCAGACCCCACTTGGAATATGCGGTACAGTTTTGGTCTCCCCACCATGCAAAGGACATTGCTAAATTAGAAGGTGTTCAGCGTCGGGCAACAAAAATGATCCCTTCCTTGCGCAACAAATCTTACGAAGAAAGACTTTCCACCCTTAATATGTTCTCTCTTGAGAAACGTCGCCTTCGAGGAAAACTGATCGAATGTTTTAAAATACTTAATGGTTTCACGAATGTAGACAGATCAACATTTTTTATGATCGATGACACTTTGCGTACGAGGAACAATGGCGTAAAACTCAAATGTAGACAAGTAAATTCAGACTGCACCAAATTTTTCTTCACCAACACTGTAGCGCGATAATAGAATAAGCTCCCACCGTCAGTGGTCCAGTGTAACACGATTGACTCCTTCAAAAACAAGCTCGACCGTCACTTCCATCAACTTAATATCAACTAGAGTTGAAATGAATCGTTTTGGAGCCTTCTGATTAATGTAGAATCACTTAGGTTTAAGGACAGACCACCTAGTCTGGACCATGGGGTCTGTGTGGTCTGATTTTCTATGTAAATCTATGTAAATCTCTCTCTCTCTCTCTCTCTCTCTCTCTCTCTCTCTCTCTCTCTCTCTCTCTCTCTCTCTCTCTCTCTCTCTCTCTCTCTCTCTCTCTCTCTCTCTCTCTCTCTCTCTCTCTCTCTCTCTCTCTCTCTCTCGTGCGCGACCCCTTTGCCTAACCCAATGTTAAATACTAACCTCTCACTTGCTCCCTTTTGCTTACCCAGATGGAGCTAAAGAAATGTCCATCATGCACTGGGAACTTCTCATGCCATTTCTTCAAAGGACGCTCGTCCGTTTGCAAGATCTGCCTGTTGAGACAGCAGATGGAAACCAGACTCCTAGAACAAGATGAGAGGCTGATAGGTGGCCAGGCAAAGATCACTGAATTAACACGTACTGTCGAAACTTTGCAGGATTTTATCCACGCCGACATCGTCCCACCTGCTGCCAATGACGCCCCATCACCCGCCGCGCCTGCTCTCCAAGCCCCGCCGTCAACCGAAGATGTCTCGCCACAGGTGAATGGAAGAGCTTCACCTTACACTGCAGGCTTCAGTCCCCTGGGAGGAGGAGTCAGACCCGCCCCCAGAGCCATTTTGTATCATAAATGATATGTTTGTGTGCGCATTGATATGTTTCTTTGTTCGTGCGCTTGTTGAATGTATTTTGTTGATGACGTGGCGTTTCTGCATTTCTGGAGGGTGCAGCCATTGTGAGGAGTCAGTTGTGCTCCAGTGTTTACTCCACCGCCACCACCTCCCTGTCCAGGATTTTGTGCCATGTGTTTGGTGTTTGTGTATTGACGGGTGGCGTAGGACTTTGTGTGATAAAGGTGTGCGCCGGTTCGGTAGGGAGGTGGTGGTGGTCAGTGCACTGACGGTGATTTGTATGCCGGGTACTTGGTACTGCCTGACGACCAATTAAGTAAGTTATTATCTATTTTATCTTTGGGGTTTGGGAATTACAGGTGTTGAGTCATTGATTGTGAAATGTTTGGGATATTGTGATTTGTAAATATATTTGTGATTAGTTGGTGGCAATAATGCCCAGGGTACAGTGTTTGGGTCTTAATAGGTGGTGATACCTGGGTGGTGATGGTCGTCGCCAAACTGCTGAAGCAAGCTGGTGACGGTCTGATATACCGGGACTAGGGCGATTGGGCCGTAGGCCAATGAAGTGAGTTATGTCTAATCATTCATTGTGTATAGGAATTGTTTACATTGTTATTGTTGGCTCAGAAATATTCATCTAATGTTACTACGTGAGGCTGTGTGTAAAATTGCGTGAATGACTCATGCCATGCTGCCCATACAGGTTGAAATAAACGATTTGACAACGCTTGGCCCATATTCGTCCTACATTTCAACTTCAAGCCATGAAGGAGACTGAGGCTGCGCTGAATAGGAGCGAGGGACAGCAAGAGGTATATTCACACGCAAGTTTAACCTGTTCATGGAGCGTCATGGCAAGGGTGATCCGTTTGATGTTTTAGAGGCTATCCACGGTGAAGTGGTGAGTACTTTTAGACATTTGGAGGAGAAATGCGAAAACTTGATCACCCTCCTGAAAGATAATGACCAGAAGGAAGAGGTGGATATAGCACGTAAATACTTATTTGACTGTGAAAGTGATCAGTGTGAAGTTTTACGCTTGTTGTCCATCGTAAAGAATAAGGCCACTGCCAGTGGTAATAGTTGTCAACTTAAGGTTGAGGCACTGAAGCCCCCTAAGTTTGAAGGAGATTTCAGAGAATATCCTAATTTTAAAGACGATTTTGTCAACATTATTGTTTCAAAGTATGGGAAGAATCCCTTTGCACTCAGGCAATGTCTGGGGGAGAAACCCCTGAAAGTCATATTAGGATGTGAAAAAGACTATGAGGAGATGTTTAAAAGACTAGACAAAGAATATGGAGACCCCAGAAAATTGGTTGATCTTGTTATTAGTGATCTGAAGTCTTTAAAGGTAATAAGAGATGGAGATGACAGAGGCTTCGTTAACATGGTTAATGTAATAGAACGTTGCTATTTAGACTTACAGAAGGTTAATCTTCAGAAGGAAATGAATTCTGTCAGCATTGTTAGTATGGTTGAAAGGTTATTGCCTAGGATTCAGAAACGTGAATGGGTAATGACAGCTGACAAAATTTCTGATAAGAATGAGTTATTTCCAGAACTGCTAAAATTCCTATTGTGTGAGAAAAGGGTAATAGAATATTCTGAATCCAGTGTTAGAAATATGAAGTCAGAAACTTCAAATGTGTGTAACGTCAGAAGTTCACAGGAAGTAGATGATCCAGATTTGTATGATATTGTTAAAAGAGTGCAAGAAGATCAAAGGAGTATGTGCAAGACATTAGAAGAAATGAAGGTTCAGTTTGCTAGTAACACCATCAGTGCTAACAGAAGAACAATTGGTAAAAGATGTTGGGTGCATGAATTTGACGGGCATGACATAAATGAATGTGGTAAATTCAGATCCCTAAGCAACATTGAACGTTTAGAGATAATCAAAGGGAAGGGTGTATGTTTCCGATGTTTAGGGGGAAAACATGTCGCCAGGATGTGTAGGTCTGGTTTGATGTGCGATATGAAGGATAGTGTAGGTAATGTTTGTGGTAAAAACCACCATCCACTACTTCATGGATCATTCATCAATAATGAAGTGTCAGCCAATTCAGGTAGCTGTACGGGTAACAAGGCCATGTTATGTGTTAGCACCATATACAGCAATTGTCAACCACTCACTGTTTTGTGGGACTCTGGGTCAGACATTACCTTGATCACTCATAATATGGCCAGGAAACTACATGCTGAGGGTAGAGACATCTTGATGTCGATGGTTAAGGTCGGAAATGTGACTGAAAGATGTGCTAGTAAAGAATACGCTATAAAGATACATGACAAGGCAGGTGTAGAATACGAATTGAAGGCCGTTGGCATGGATGAGATATCATCACAGGTACCACATGTTGATCTGTCTCGGTTGCCTGATATATTTCCTGATGTTGACATGGGGATGATTCGACCTAGTGGCAGGATTGATATGTTGATCGGTATAGATTATTGTGAGTTGTTCCCACAGGTCATCAGAACAGATGACAGATTGCAGTTACTAGCCAATAGTTTCGGATAATGCTTGAGGGGCAGTCACCCTTTGCTACAGGTGGAGTCAAGCAATGTTAGTCAACTGACAGCTATTGTGAACAAGGCAGTTGTTAATGTGTATCAGACCTCATTATCAGTTGAGGAAAGTGATGACCTCAAGGAAGGTTTAGATAAGTTCTTCAAGTTGGACACTATGGGAACAGAATGCACCCCACGATGCATTTCCTGTTTATGTAAAAAATGTCCTGGTGGTGGAAACTTTACCGCGAAGGAGGAGTGTGAACTTGCTTTGATTGATAGAGGACTTTGTTATAACGAGAGGGAGGAAAGGTGGGAGGCCTCGTACCCATGGATTAAAAATCATCTAATGTTACCTAATAATTTCAAGGCTGCTAGGGCGAGACTGGAGTCTACTGAAAGAAGGTTGAATAGATTGGGCTCTGAATATGCTGTAGCCTATGGAAATGAAATTACAGATATGGTGCAGAGAAACATAGCAGTTAGATTAGAAGATAAGGAAATTGAAGAGTATGATGGTCCTGTACATTTTATACCTCATCACGAAGTTCTGAAACCTGGGTCATGCTCTACTCCTGTAAGAATTGTTTTTGACTCTTCAAGTAACTATTTGGATCATAAATTAAATGACTACTGGGCTAAAGGGCCTAATTTGTTAAACAACCTCCTTGGTATTTTGTTCAGGTTCAGAGAAAACCAGGTGGGTATTGTTGGAGATATTTCTAAAATGTACCACTCAATTAAGATAAATAAGCTTGATCAATAAGTACATAGATTCTTGTGGAGAGATATGGAAAGTTGTAGAGATCCAGACCAGTATGCTCTTACTACAGTAACCTTCGGTGATCGTCCTAGTGGCACTATTGCTGCTATGGCATTCAGATACACTGCGGAGATGAGCCAAGATGAATATCCACATGTTGCAAGAACTATTAGGGAGAACACTTACATGGATGATGTCATATTCTCAGTTGCTAATGTTATTGATGCACACGTTGTAACTTCAGATATCGAGACTGTTTTGAGCAGAGGGAACTTCCGCTTGAAAAACTGGGTGATCAGTGGAAAAGACCAGCAATCAGAAGGTAGAGACATTTCTGGTATTGATGCTGCTAAGGTACTAGGGTTGTTGTGGGTTCCCGCACAAGATAGTTTTGTTTTCAAAATTCTAATTAATTTTTCCAGAAAGGTCAAGGGTGCACGTGTTACTCCTGGTATGACCAGAGATGAGTGTTTGCTTAACTTCCCAAACAACTTAACACGTAGAATGGTTCTTCGTCAATTAGCGTCAATTTACGACCCTCTCGGATTCCTGACACCAATCACGCTGAAAGCTAAGCTGATGATGTGTATGATTAGAAAGGAGGCAGAGGGTTCTAACAAGCCCATTGATTGGGATGAGCCACTTGCTGAAACTTGTGTGAAGGACTGGCATGATTTCTTTTTGAGTTTATATGATATAGAAATGTTGTCATTCCCAAGATGTATAAAACCCATTGATACTGTAGGAGAACCTATGCTCATCATGTTCTCAGATGGTTCCAGGCTAGCATACGGGTGTTGTGCCTATATAAGATGGGAGTTGAGTTCAGGTGGTTATGATGTCCATTTGATTGCATCAAGGAATCGGGTTGCACCCGTGAAACAGATAACCATACCAAGAATGGAATTATGTGGAGCAGTTCTTTCTTGTAGACTGCGGGAGTGCATTGAAAGGGAATCTAATGTGAAGTATAGTGAAGTCATGCACATTGTAGACTCAACAATTGTACGTTCATAAATATAGAAAGAATCACATGGGTTTAACACATTTGTTGCTTCAAGAGTGGCTGAAATTCAGTGTAAATCAGACCCTTCTGAGTGGTGGTGGGTTGAGTCAAAGCATAATGTATCTGACCTTGTAACAAAACCTTGTGAACCTTACATGCTCAGTAAGGATTATTTGTGGCAAAAGGGACCAGAGTTTCTGCGCAGACCTCAGACGGAATGGCCTGTCTGTCAAAGTGTTGAAGAGGAGCTGCCTGATAGGAGATCAGTAACACTAGTGTGTTCAAGAGGAGATGAGAATATCTTGGGTGAAATAAACTTGGATAACTTCACTAGTTATGTTAAACTTTTGAGAGTGACAAGCAGAATTTTGTCATGTGTGAAAACCAAATCATTTAAGGGAGCGTTTGGTGAGCCTTCAGCAGAAGACATAGAAGCAGCTGAGTGTCTGTGGATAAAGACAATTCAAAGTGACATGCTTGATTGGCAACAGAAGTATAAGAGACTTGGGCCTGCTCTTTGGAATGGAATGATAGTAGTGGGTAAGAGGATTGCCAAGTGGCTCAAAGATAACTGGAATCAAGAGCAGTATATCTTACTTCCAACTAAACATCCATTCACTAAACTATATATGTTGCATTTACATCAAATTGATCATGGCGGAATAGAATCTACCCTAGCAAAATTGCAGTCAAGGTTTTAGGTTTCAGGGGCGAGGAGAATACTAAGATCAATTAAGAAAAGGTGTGTACTATGCAAACAATATTATGGAAAGATTGAAGATCAATGTATGGGTCAAGTCAGTGATGATCGTATGAAGCCCACACCACCCTTCTACCACACAGCCACGGATTTGTTTGGTCCCTTTACTATAAGAGATACAGTGAAACGGAGAACCCACGGAAAATGTTTTGGGGTCATTTATACTTGTTTAACCACCAGGGCTGTCCACCTTGAAATTGCTGAGAACTATAGTACTGAGGCATTCTTAAGAACATTGAGAAGGTTTGTGTGCATTAGA